>NC_084557.2:16503191-16803191 GCF_033978685.3 Nerophis lumbriciformis | reverse complement strand
GAATGGGACACTCAACAGTTTGTTTACATGTACGACGCTGCCACAGAAAGACGTGTTTTATGCCACTCCTTCTTTGTCTCTTTTTGTCCACCAAACGTTTTATACTGTGCGTGAATGCACAAAGGTGAGCTTTGTTGATGTTGTTTACTTGTTGGAGTACTCCCAGAGATGAGTGCCATGTACACAACTCGCTGCCTAAAGCGAGTACACAACATCCTGAAGGACAGATACCACCCAGCACATGGCCTCCTCAACCTGTTACCCTCTGGAAGGAGGTATAGATCGATTCGGGCCAGGACCACCAGAATGTCTCACAGTCTGTATCCCCAGGCTGTGAGACTGCTAAATGAACAGCCTGCCCCTTTGCTGCCCCGGACCATCTTATTACCTCACTCTTCACCACCTCAATAATTGCATTGCTGCAACATCAACGTAACACCCATCAGACATCTGACTGTTCCCACCCCCACACCCCTCTTATTGTGATCTTCCTGACAATGCTTGAATTCTAAAATGTAAACTTATTGTAAACCTGCACATTAATGCAGTTTCTATGCCGCTGGACAAAGCTCAAACAAAATCTCGTTGTTCATGTATGACTTAAGTGTTATTATGACAATGACAATAAAGGAATTGATTGATTGATTGATTGATTGATGTATTGGAGTGTTTGGTCACTGCATGACTGCAAGCTGATCGATGCTAACATGCTATTTAGGTTAGCCGTATGTACATATTGCATCACTATGCCTCGTTTGTAGGTATATTTGACCTCATTTACTTTGCTTTACTTATGTCCTCTGTGTATTTAATTTTTATTTGCATGTCTCATGACGCATTACCTGTGTGTAATATTGGCTGCATTTCTGATAGTTGTTAGTGTGCCATGTTGTTCCAGACCACAGCAAACATTAACATGTTGTTCCAGACCACAGCAAACGTTTGTCAGCTTGCAAAGATTGTGATAAATCCATTAGAAGAAGACAGCCTGTCGTTTCCTTTAACTTAGACACACACATATATACATTTGGCCATTCTAAGACAGTCATTTCCAGAAGTTATCTCACCCTCAGAGAAGTTTTACTAATGTTTTCCATGTTGTAAAAATGTGTCGAATAAATATTGGTAACATTTTATTATGGGGAACACATTATATAAGTAACAAAGACTTAATTTAGAGTTATTTGGACACTAGAGGAACATATAAGGGTTAGGGTTAGGGTTACTAATAAGCAATAATTCTGAGGTTATTGAGGGAAGACTCTTAGTTAATAGCTTACTGGTTGTATAATAAGGCCATGCAGAATAAGGCATTAATAAGTACTTAATAATGACTAATTAAGAGCCAATATGTTACTAATTTGCATGTTAATAAGCAACTAATTAATGGTGAATATGTTCCCCATACTAAAGTGTTACCTAAATATTATATTTCAACATTTCTGTCAACGAAGATTTTGTCAGCCTGCGACACATAGTCATTTTGATAGTAGGCTAATATAGCTAATTAGCTACTTACATCTAGGGCTGCAACAACTAATCGATTAAATTGATTAAAATTGATTATAAGAACAGTTGGCGATTCATTTAGTCATCGATTCGTTGGATCTAATATCGGATCGGCCGCCGATATTTGCCAAAAAATGCGTATCGGCAAGGCATGGGAAAATGCCGATCCAGATCCAGTTTAAAAAAAAAACTCCGGTCCGTGTTTTCCAACGCACAGATTTAAATAATACATTCCACTTTTCTGCTGCTCCCTATTTCCGTTCTGCATTTTCCAGCACACCTTCAACACACCTACAGGTCTATGGATTCTCACGCAGTTGCTTTTAGCTGCTGGCATTGCACTACAGGCTCTTCCCACTCCTTCTTCTGTCTCCTTCTCACAGACAGCAAGCGCAACTTCTTACACACGTCACACGTCACATACGTATACGCCCTCTCCCAGCAGAGAGGTAGCAGCATGGCTAACGTTAGCTGTGATGCTAGCGCAGCCGCTAAGGTGCGCGCCTGCTCAAACGTCCTCTGCGCACGGCAAATCTATGCCACGCACAAAATCAATTAAAAAAATAAGCGCATAACAATTTTCGACACACGGACACGACAGAGAAAACACGTTTTCGTCATCATTGTTCAAATATTGTAACGTCTGTCGAGACGCTTATCTCCATTCGGTGCCACACATCCATACCATCAAAATGCCGAGGCAAAAATTTCCAGATCAACACCGTATGAAAAAATTAGTGATTTTTTTAGTTGTGATTTCCTTCTCTGCATGAAAGTTTAAAAGTAGCATATATTAATGCAGTATGAAGAACAATGTTTTAATGTAGACATGCAAGCCTTGAAAGAACATTTTGAAAATCAAGACTACATTTCCTGCAAATGGGTGCATTTCTACCCTATATTTTAACTTTAGATTTATTCTCATATCAAACTCTTTTGGCTGTCTTTTTCACACTTACATCAGGCGCCCCCCTCCACACCCTGGATTATAAATAATGTAAATAATTCAATGTGATTATCTTGTGTGATGACTATATTATGATGATAGTATATATCTGATAGTATATATCTGTATCATGAATCAATTTAAGTGGACCCCGACTTAAACAAGTTGAAAAACTTATTCGGGTGTTACCATTTAGTGGTCAATTGTACGGAATATGTACTTCACTGTGCAACCTACTAATAAAAGTCTCAATCAATCAATCAAAACACACAGAATCATCATACTGCTGTGATTATATGCATCAAGTGTTCATTCAAGGCTAAGGCAAAATATCCACATATATATTGTGTATCGCAATATGGCCTTAAAATATCGCAATATTTAAAAAAGGCCATATCGCCCAGCCCTAGTTTCAATGATGCCATTTCTGTTTGTCATGTATAATTTTGTCTATTTTGTGTTTATCCTTGAATAAACAGGTCAGTTTCTTGTTACCAACCATTGTGTATTATTCAAACTCCCCTAATTCAGCTGGATAGTTGTTATCAAGAGTACTAAAACCCTTTTCAACATGATTCTGACAACTAAGTAGGTTAAATAACTTTAAACTTTAATACATGCTCGGATAGGCCAGTATCGGTCAGTATCGGTATCGGTCAGTATCGGTATCGGATCGGAAGTGCAAAAACAATATCGGTATCGGATCGGAAGTGCAAAAACCTGGATCGGGACATCCCTAATCTATGCTATGCGCATGCGCAGAGGCAATTATTGTTTTTTGTTTTTTTTTATATATATATACCTTTATTTATAAACTGCAACATGTACAAACAGCTGAGACACAATAATCAAAATAAGTATGGTGCCCGTATGCTGTTTTTTTTTTTTCAATAAAATACTGGAAAGGATAGAAATGTAGTTTGTCTCTTTTATCCGATTATTAATCGATTAATCAAAGTAATAATGGACAGATTAATCGATTATCAAATTAATCGTTAGTTGCAGCCCTACTTACATCATTATAACACTTATGTAAGTCTTTTAATTTTTTGTGGCTCCAGACAGATTACTTTTTTTGTATGTGTGGTCCAACATGGCTCTTTAAACATTTTGGGTTGCCGACCCCTGTGTGACGTGAAATGTGCAAATCTGGAGAAAAAGCCTAGATGACGAAATGTTTTCTTTTTCACGTCGGATTCCAACGGAACTGTCACCCATTCCACTTGACGAAACGTGTCCCGTGTCCTATTATAACAAAGTGCATGTTTATATGTTAACACATGGAATCTTGTTTTGTTGTTGCAGTGGTTTGCTGCTTCAGGAGAGCAACAAGTTCTCCGAGGCGCTTCACTACTACAAGCTGGCCATTGGGAGCCGGCCAACTCTGGCCTGTAAGTACAGCTTTTCCTTTTATTGACAATCTCCAGCTCTGGCGGTTGCGGCCGTACCGTGTCCAGGCAACGGTGAACACAGGCTGTGGTTATGTGAGGCCAGCGGAATAGGTGGCAAAGGGCAGCTGGTCTACAGCTGGTGCGTTCAGAGCCAAGTCAACACATGAACAAGCGAACGCATGATGTCATTTATGATTAATTCGAGCAGGAAGTTATTTTCCGCCGCGCCTACTTTTCCATGTGATCGGCTTCATTTGGGGGGATTTTATTAGCTGCTACACCTGGGTTTAATTTCCCCGCAAGGGTATCTTATCTTCACTGCATGATGATTACAAATGCTTGCCAATTTTACCACATCTTGATAACAGAATAAATTAGCTCCCGATTGTTCTTGCCATCGGTCAATGACAGATAAACATAAAGTCCTAAATGTCTGTTCCCTCTGCCCTGAATTAATTAAAGATCCAATCCTGATCACAGTCAGACTAGAACATTTCAATTCGGCGTGCAATTATCTTGTCCGTTAGCCGATAACTGAGGTAATTAATTAACTTGAGCTGCAGACATCTCGGAGGCAGGAGGAGAATGTTATCTTTTCTACTTACTGCCGTTCCTCACTGCCTAATGAAAGCAGCGGGGCGAAATATTGCTATTTTTATTTGATATGACTCTCTTGTATTAGAACGTATAGGCATGAGGGGAGCAATATAAGTTGGTGTTTGAGCCTCCATGCGTTACTAAATTGTGTCAATTGATGTATTTTGATGTCAAATGGAATGACAGAGAATGTTATTCTTCATGAACTTCAAATCTGTGTTTGTGCTATTGGTGAGAAGAAGAACATTTCAATCACCTAAATACCTTACAGCAGTGGTCCCCAACCACCGGGCCGTGGATCGATTAGTACCGGGCCGCACAAGAAATTAAAAAAAAAATATATATATATATATATTTATTTTTATTTTTATTAAATCAACATAAAAAACACAAGATACACTTACAATTAGTGCACCAACCTAAAAAACCTCCCTCCCCCATTTACACTCATTCACACTCATTCGCACAAAAGGTTTGTTTCTTTCTGTTATTAATATATCTGGTTCCTACATTATATATCAATATATATCAATACAGTCTGCAGGGATACAGTCCGTAAGCACACATGATTGTGTTTTTTTTTTTGACAAAAAACAAACAAACAAAAAAAAAAACCCCCGGTCCGTGGGAAAAATTTTCAAGCGTTGACCGGTCCACAGTTACAAAAAGGTTATGGACCACTGCCTTACAGGAGACTTTTTGAAGGGGACCTGTGATAAAAAAAAAAAAACCTCCCTCCCCCATTTACACTCATTCACACTCATTCGCACAAAAGGGTTGTTTCTTTCTGTTATTAATATTTCTGGTTCCTACATTATATATCAATATAGTTAAATGCAGTCTGCAGGGATACAGTTCGTAAGCACACATGATTGTGTTTTTTTTTATGACAAAAAAACTAACAAAAAAACCCCCCAAAAAAACATACCCCCCCCCCCCCCCCCGGTCCGTGGGACAAATTTTCAAGCGTTGACCGGTCCGCAGTTACAAAAAGGTTGGGGACCACTGCCTTACAAGAGACCTTTTGAAGGGGACCTGTGATAATTCTAATTTACATTTAACACACTTTCTTGTGGTCCAAATAATGTGTATTAGATATGGTTTGGTGTACATTGTGAGCAAATTTTGCTCCACTGTCACTTTTATAACTACCGCGTTTATTGTAATAAAGCTGCACCCACCAAATTTTAGAAAAAAATAAAATAATATTTGTACATATTTTAGCTGCATGGAACTATAAGCCACAGATATATCCTGGTATGAAAGATTTTGTAAATGTTAATTTCCATACTTTTAAGTGTTTCCAAACGTTACCTGTCACAAGGCAGTAAAACGGCTGATGAAACAAAACCGAAGTCATCGTCATGGACCCACTAGCTGCGGAAGCTACTTCTCCAATCAGAAACTTGTAGGAACCTTCTTTCAGAAACCTAGAAAAATGTGTGTAAATATATATTTGTGTGGGCCTTGGAATTTAAAGAAGTAAATTAATCTTGCGGTGCGTTTCTTTTGTTCCGTGTCCCAACCAGCTGCCTACTTGAACACAGGCATCATCCTGATGAATCAGGGCCGCCTGGAAGAGTCCAAGCGCACCTTCCTCACCTGTGCCGACATCCCAGACGAGAACCTGAAAGACCCCCACGCCCACAAGAGCTCGGTCACCAGCTGCCTGTACAACCTGGGAAAGCAGCTCCATGAGCAAGGACACCAAGAGGTGGAGACTCAAATCATGTTTTTGATTTCATTTTTTACCAGTGATTGCACAAAGCAATACAAGTTGCAATAACTTTAGATTGTTACTGTCACTGTAAAATGCTCACAATATATACTGTACCAACAAAAAAGGAGCATTTTATTATGTTTTATGATCCCGTTCTATTAAAAAGCAAGCTAGTGAAAGCAAGTAAGCATATACTGTGTTTTTCGGAGTATAAGTCGCACCTGCCGAAAATGCATAATAAAAAGGAAAAAAACATATATACAGTAAGTCGCACTGGAGCTATGAAACTAAACTGCGACTTATACAAACTATGAAAAAAACTGCGACTTATAGTCCGAAAAATATGGTAATTCCCAAATGTGCTTCCCCTCAGCTTGTGAATAGTAAGGCCCCCAGAGCAAACCCCTAATTAACAAGTATATTATATTAAGCGTTTAATTTGCTGCAACAATTATGCACAAACGGATTTGATAAGAATACATTTAGAAATTCTTAAGGAGAATAATGTGCATGCTAGAAAATTAGTGTAGTGAAATGAAATGTAGATAATAGCTTTCCTGGCTTTAAACAAAGCCCTACAGCAGTGATATTGAACTAGCTGCCTGGGGGCCAAATCCAGCCAGGAACGACACCATACCAGCCCCCCGGGTTTAGTTCAAAACTTGTGAGACAAGCATTTTTGCAGCAAATTCCTAAAAACTTTCCTGTCATACTAGCCCCCAGGTTTAGTTCAAAACTTGTGAGACAAGCATTTTTGCAGCAAATTCCCCAAAACGTTCCTGTTGTATGGAGGAACTAGGACCACTGTAAATACATTTGGCAGATGCTTGCATTGACATTTTAACCTTACTGGCAAACAAGGAACACTGTGGTCCAAACTTGTGATTTAAAGAACTTAGGCATTCCTCAAGGCAACTGTTTAAGTCCTCTCCTTTTTGGCAGTTTTTTTTTGTACGGTAGTTTATGTAAGTAAGGTGTTGCAGTTTACTTCAGATGCAGTCAGTTGTCATTTGTTAAATTCCTTTAGTTATACTCGTGGTGTTCCTCAAGGTTCCGTTTAAGGTCCTCTCTTTTTCACCATTTGGGCTACTCAACAGGTTCAGTTCAAAAAAGGTCCTTAAAAACAGCAAAGCAGTCCCGAAGAAATTAAAATACTAAAATCAAATGTCTACATAAACCCAAAACCAGTGAAGTTGGCACGTTGTGTAAATCGTAAATAAAAACAGAATACAATGATTTGCAAATCCTTTTCAACTTATATTCAAATGAATTACTGTAAAGACAAAATATTTAATAATCTAAATGAGAAACTTATTTTTTTTGCAAATAATCATTAACTTAGAATTTAATGGCAGCAACATATTGCAAAAAAGTTGGTACAGGGGCATTTTTACCACTGTGTTACATGGCCTTTCATTTTGACAACACTCAGTAAACATTTGGGAAATGAAGAGACCAATTTTTGAAGATTTTCAGGTGGAATTATTTTCCATTCTTGCTTGATGTACAGCTTATGTTGTTCAACAGTCCGGGGTCTTCGTTGTCGTATTTTACGCTTCATAATGTGCCACACATTTTCAATGGGAGACAGATCTGGACTACAGGCAGGCCAGTCTAGTACCTGCACTCTTTTACTACGAAGCCACATTGTTGTAACACGTGCAGAATGTGGCTTGGCATTGTCTTGCTGAAATAAGCAGAAAAAGATGTTGCTTGGATGGCAACATATGTTGCTCCAAAACCTGTATGTAACTTTCAACATTAATGGTGCCTTCACAGATGTGTAAGCTACCCATGCCTTTGGCACTAATACACCCCCATACCATCACAGATGCTGGCTTTTCAACTTTGCGCCTATAATAATCCGGACGGTTCTTTTCCTCTTTGGTCCGGAGGGAACGACATCCATTTTCCAAAAACAATTTGAAATGTGGACTCGTCAGACCACAGAACAAATTTCCACCTATCAGTCCATCTTAGATGAGCTCTGGCCCAGCGAAGCCGGCGGCGTTTCTGGGTGTTGTTGATAAATGGCTTTCGCTTTGCATAGTAGAGTTTTAACTTGCACTTACAGATGTAGCGACAAACTGTAGTTACTGACAGTGGTTTTCTGAAATGTTCCTGAGCCCATGTGGTGATATCCTTTACACACTGATGTCGCTTTTTGATGCAGTACCGACGAAGGGATCGGAGGTCACGGGCCTTGCCGCTTGTGTGCAGTGATTTCTCCAGATTCTCTGTACCATTTGATGATATTACGGACGGTAGATGGTGAAATCCCTAAATTTCCTTTCAATAGCTAGTTGAGAAATGTTGTTCTTAAACTGATGGACAATTTGCTCACGCATTTGTTCACAAAGTGGTGACCTTCGCCCAATCCTTGTTTGTGAATGACTGAGCATTTCATGGACGCTGCTTGTACACCCAATCATGGCACCCACCTGTTCACCTGTGGGATGTTCCAAATAAGTGTTTGACTTTCTCAGTCTTTTGCCACTTGTGCCAGCATTTTTGAAACATGTTGCAGGCATCAAATTCCAAATGAGCTAATATTTGCAAAAAATACCAGGTTTACCAGTTCGACCGTTAAGTATCTTGTCTTTGCAGTATATTCAATTGAATATTTGTTGAAAAGGATTTGCAAATCATTGTAACCTGTTTTTATTTACGATTTACACAACGTGCCAACTTAACTGGTTTTGGGTTTTGTACTATAGAGGAGGCTGTTTCTCCAGAATATACACAATCAGACTAATAGTGAAGTGAGAAATCCAGCCCCCCAGTCTTTAGCTTTCTGGAAGTGTGGTCCCCAATTCGGCATATCACACAAGGAGCGGTGCTGCTGTTTTAATTGAGAATAAAGCAGAGTCTCCATTTCACGCTGGAGAAAGCGAGCAGGCTGAAATCTGACCTCTTGACCACAGCATGAGCTTCAGCTGTATACCAGTTACAGATCCTTTGACCATTTCATTTGTGGGGAAGTCCGAGTCACCCACTATAAAAGTGGGTGACATTGTTATCACCAGGAAAGATGAGGTCACCTACCTAGGTTCCATTCTAGAGGCTAATCTTTCCTGTGATAAAATGGCAACCAAGGTAATCAAAAAGGTCAACCAACGAACGAGATTTCTCTATAGAATCTCCTCTCTGGTCAACAAAAGCACCATGAGGATTCTGGCGGGAACTCTCGTTCAACCCTTTTTCGATTACGCATGCACCTCCTGGTACTCTAGCACCTCCAAAACCCTCAAATCTAAACTCCAAACATCCCAGAACAAGCTAGTCAGATTACTGCTAGACCTCCACCCCAGATCCCACCTCACTCCTACCCACTTCTCCAAAGTGGGCTGGCTCAGGGTGGAGGACAACTTGCACTGAGCCTAGTCTATAAAATCCGCTACACCTCCCTGATACCGAAGTACATGTCAAACTACTTCCTTGACCGCCATAACCACAACACCATGGGGAGCTCCACTAACCACGTTAAACCCAGATTCCGAACTAACAAAGGTCATTCTCATTCTCTTTCTATGCCACATCAATGTGGAATGCGCTCCCAACAGATATAAAATAAAGTGCATCTCTATCCTCCTTCAAAACCGCAATAAAAGTTCACCTCCAGGCAGCTACAATCCTAAACTAACACCCTCCCCGGATTGTTAATAATCAAATGTAAACAATCAAATGCAGATACTTTTTCTTATGCCTTCTGATCTATCTCTCTCTCTCTCTCTCTCTCTCTCTCTCTCTCTCTCTCTCTCTCTCTCTCTCTCTCTCTTCTCCCTCTCTCTCTCTCTCTCTCTCTCTCTCTCTCTCTGCCCACTACTTGCTGTCCATATCCTACCAAGTCAGACCTACACTGTTCCAATATCCATTTTATCTGTTCTCAATTGTTGATGACTGATGATAACAACCAAACCTAACCCAACCCCGCCCCCTCCACACCCCAGATTGTAAATAATGTAAATAATTCAATGCGATTATCTTGTGTGATGACTGTATTATGATGATAGTATATATCTGATAGTATATATCTGTATCATGAATCAATTTAAGTGGACCCCGACAAGTTTAAAAACTTATTCAGGTGTTACCATTTAGTGGTCAATTGTACGGAATATGTACTTCACTGTGCAACCTACTAATAAAAGTCTCAATCAATCAATCAGGTAAATGGCCGCACCAAATACTCAGGATTTTGAAACCGCACTCTGGTCATTTTAATAGCCGTGACACGGAGGACAGATCTTTCTTTCCTCCTCTGTTGTGTATATCAACCAGCCTCCCAGCAACCCTCAATCCCACGTTTATGCATCTAATCCAGCCTTGGTCTCTAATGCAAACATCTCACACCTTCTTTTCTTTTCTGTGTATCATTCGCAGGAGGCCCTGTCCGTCTTTAAAGAAGCAGTAAAGAAAATGCCAAGGCAATTTGCACCGCAGAGCCTGTATAACATGATGGGTAAGAGCAGCGTTTCATTCATTCATAGGTGAAAGCATTGCAGCTGTTGTTTTTCTCTGTGGCAGAAAAAAAAAAACACTCAGCGGAACTGAAGCTAAGAGGTTAGATTAGGGAGGATGCAGTGTGTTGTAAATCATGCAGATGTTCTACTGCTAATTTATGTTCTGCTAATCTGTGTTACAGTAAAACCTATAAAGTTAGAGCAAAAATATAACTCTGGCGTCTAACACCTGAACTCCAACTGTACCATAGGAGACACCAGGGCTTAATTTACAAGTGTGCTTAGACCAGTGTTTTTCAACCACTAGTGTGCCGTGAGACACAGTCTGGTGTGCCGTGGGAGATTATGTAATTTCACCTAATTGGGTTAAAAAAAATTTTGCAAACCAGTAATTATAATCCGCAAATAATGTGCCGTTGTTGAGTGTCTGTGCTGTCTAGAGCTCGGCAGAGTAGCCGTGTAATACTCTTCCATATCATTAGGTGACAGCGGGTAGCTAATTGCTTAGTAGATGTCGGGAACATGGTTTGTCGTTTGTCGTGATCACAATATGCGGGAGGCAGTGTGAAGGTAAAAAGGTAACTAATGCTTAAACCAAAAATAAACACAAGGTGAGTGCCCCTAGGAAAAGGCATTAAAGCTTAGGTATGGATATGCAGAACGAAACTAAAACTGAACTGGCTGCAAAGTAAACAAAAACTGATTGCTGGACGACAGCAAAGACTTACAGCAATGCAGAATATATTTTGATCATCACAACACCCTCAATACCTAGTGTTACCATATCTGAGTTATTGTGCAGAAATATGCGGAAACAACTACAAATGTGTGTTTTGTTCACTAACGGTGTAAAAAAAAAGATCAATTAGAATAATACATGATGTTGGATATAGAGAACATACAAACCTTTTATTTATTAAATCACAATTATTGAAATTCAACGATTTGGTGCATTTGCAAACAATTAAAATTATGTATAAAGCAAACTATAACCTACTACCTAAGAATGTCAAAACAATTTTTTGCAACAAAAGAGGAGAATTATAACCTTAGAGGAAAATCTTAATTTAAAACATTTGTATGCTCGTACAACACTTAAAGCCTCTAGCATATCCGTATGTGGAATTAAATCATGGAATGGATTAACCAAAGAAATCAAACAAAGCACCAATATGATTCAGATTAAGAGACTGTTCAAACTACAAGTGTTCACAAAGTACACAGAACAAGAATTATGATGAACATCTTGAACCCTTTATTTCTTTTTTTTGTATTGAGACAAAGATTATTTATATGTGTAAAATCTGTTTGCTTACTATGTTATATTATGTATTTATGATTTATTTGTTCACTGTTCTGTTACAGAGAACAATTAAATTGGATACAATTGCTTTGGGGGCTGTATGGCTCGGTTGGTAGAGTGGCCGTGCCAGCAACTTGAGGGTTCCAGGTTCGATCCCCGCTTCCGCCATCCTAGTCACTGCCCTTGTGTCCTTGGGCAAGACACTTTACCCACCTGCTCCCAGTGCCACCCACACTGGTTTAAATGTAACTTAGATATTGGGTTTCACTATGTAAAAGCGCTTTGAGTCACTAGAGAAAAGCGCTATGTAAATAAGGGTAGGATTAAATAAGCTCTGCTTCTTCCTACTCCTTTTCGGACGTGCTGTAATGAAACAAGTGGAAGTGTGTGATGCATTACATTGTATCGTATGCATGTTCCAAATAAACTGAAACTGAACTGAATACTCGGTGGAGAAAATGCGAATGTAATTATTTAGCACACGCGGTGTGATTTATCAAGGCTAAAACTGTTCTGCGCCAGCAGTTCTGTGTCTATATTTAGTACGTCTAGAACAGGGGTCGGCAACCCAAAATGTTGAAAGAGCCATATTGGACCAAAAATACAAAAACAAATCTGTCTGGAGCCGTAAAAAATTAAAAGCCATATTACATGATATATAAATTGAATTAAGATGACTTAAAGGAAACTAAATGACCTCAAATATACCTACAAACGAGGCATAATGATGCAATATGTACATATAGCTAGCCTAAATAGCATGTTAGCATCTATTAGCTTGCAGTCATGCAGTGACCAAATATGTTTGATTAGCACTCCACACATGTCAATAACATCAACAAAACTCACCTTTGTGCATTCATGCACAACGTTAAAAGTTTGGTGGACAAAATGAGACAGACAAAGAAGTGGCATAAAACACGTCCTAGAAAGTCGGAGAAAGTTATATATGTAAACAAACTACGGTGAGTTCAAGGACCGTCAAAATTAGTAGGACAAAACGGCGCTCGCCAAATACTCGAATCAGTGAGGCATGTTTAATATAAACAGTGTGCTTTATAACAATTAGGGAGGTATGCGTCATGTTTGTTCATATTAAAACAATTTTTCATACATTTTTGAAAAAGCTCCAGAGAGCCACTAGGGCGGCGCTAAAGAGCCGCATGCAGCTCAAGAGCCGCGGTTTGCCGACCCCTGGTCTAGAAAGATTAATATTTCTGTGTAATAAGTTACACAGAAGTAGTGTGAGAAAGGAAGCGGAAATAAGGTGCCATCAGGTGTTTGTTCCTATGATGCCGTCTCACGGCTTTGGACCTGAGATTTTTATAAGGTCCCCTTTTCTTTATGTTCTTTGTACTATTTTCGAGCTTGTGGCTCAACAGTAACTGGACGCTGTCACATTTCCCCACGCTACGGAATGGATCGCGGGACAAAAAAAGATGCATGCACGTTAATCGCACATTCAAAACCTTATACCTAACACAATATTATTGCGTTAACATTGACAACCCTTATGTAATGTTATGTTATGTCATGCTATGTTATGTTATGAGCAGACAGGTACGTTTATATAATGTTAATAAATGATATGCCAAACAAAGTTAAAGGATTTGCAGGTCTTGTTAGCTTACAGCTGTGCAACATCTGCTGCAGGCTTCTTTTTTCTCCCTCTGTGCCAGCCTCTCCCTACAACCTTAGAAGTCTGCGTTGCAGACTCACTATTGCTACTAGTTTATTCATTTGTTGGTGAATTGCAATTTGACATAGCTACATTTTTTTTAATGAAAGCGGCATTTTCCACAAGGAAACTGAAAGCTCAGGGCCTGCAGATTGGGTTGTTTCCCTCCTGAGCTGAATCGGCACACCTGCTTATAACTATTTTCATTTTTATCCCCTTTGTTGCCCTCATGCTGTTTGTCAGCCGGCAATGAGCAGAGCCTTTCATCACATGCTCTGTGCTGGGCTCACTCCAAAGATCTCTGGTGGGCCCAGGAATGTTCCACGCCAGGGCTGCTTTTCAGCCTCTCGGCGTCACATAATATTCTACACATATGCTTGTGTTGATTTGTGTGAAATATTAGTAGAAAAATACTCAAATGAAATCACATCAAGACAGAACTATTATTTTACATGAAACAAACAATACAGTAAAAACAATGTCTGGTGGCGTTTAACCCATTTAGTCTGTTTACTTATCGTTTACTGCCTGTCAATTCAACGAATTGCTTAAAAGCACATTGCACTTCTACAGGAATATACAGTACCGTATATGTTACTTTTATGTCTTATTTATTATGTCTTATTTCTACTTTAAAGTGAACTTCTTCTAATGTGATGATAGTAAGATGTTGCCACAAATGTCATTCGCCACATTAGTAGAGAACATTTCTGGGCATTTGCATTTATTGAAATACCTTGTCATTCCTTAATCTTCAGGGGACAAAGGGTGACTTGTTTGTCATTTAAGTAATAATGTTATTAATTATGTTATAATTTAAATGTCCAATTCTTTCACAGGTGTACGCTACACTGGCATTTATTCCACAATACTGTAAAACTAAACATGACATAAAAGGGCTTGGTTTTTGCATAACAACAAAATTTGGCATGAAAACATTTTGGATTATTATTTTGTTTTCATTTACTTACTTAACTAAAATCTATTCATCAAGTTCAGCCCTAAACCAAAATACCCAACATGTATTTTTTTAACACTTTGAAGGCCTTTTTATTCTGTGATCTCACAGTTTTTATGCATCCAGTGGTTCTTAACCTTGTTGGAGGTACCGAACCCCACCAGTTTCATATGTGCATTCACCGAACCCTTTAGTGAAAAATAAAATGTTTTTTTTTTTTCAAATTCAAGACAAAGTTATATGTTTTTAGTAACACTTTAGTATGGGGAACACATTCTAAGTAACAAAGACTTAATTTAGAGTTATTTGGTTAGGGTTAGGGCCAGGGTTAGCGGGTTAGGGTTATAATAAGGCCATGCCGAATAAGGCATTAATAACTACTTAATAATGACTAATTAAGAGCCAATGTGTTTCTAATTTGCATGTTAACAAGCAACTAATTAATGGTGAATATGTTCCCCATACTAAAGTGTTACCATGTTTTATTACTGGTGCACAAAATGAACCGTGCATGAACATCACCTTGTTCAAATAACAAAACCAACACAGTGCATAAACTCACAACAAATTACACACCTGCAAATCAGTGTGACTTCTGCTGTTGCCGTATCCGTAATATGCCGATAGGGAGAAGTTGTTATTTACACGATGAGTCAGGTGTGTCTTGACCTCCGCCGAACCCCTGAGCCCGACTCACCGAACCCCTAGGGTTCGATCGAACCCAGGTTAAGAACCACTGAGCTAGAGCATAGTATTAAAACAAGTGAGAGTGAGTGTAGAGTTTGAGCTGAAAATGCCGTATTACTGTTCTGTTGTTGGGTGTTTCAGTCAATCAAAAATAGAGAGATAGGAAAGAGCTTTCATAGAGTCCCGAAAGAAGTGGTTCATAAAGATAATAAAGTGCATCGAAGGAAACAGCTCTTAAAAATAATCACTTTCATCATCTTGTGGACTACAATCAGACCAGGCTTGTGTCTGCAGTGATCACTTTGTAAAATGTTTGTTTGAACATAAGATTTGTTTGAGAAACTTTCTGTGATGCAATCGAGTTTATGCTCTACTATATTAGTAGTGTTCGAGAGCAGAACTAAACGTAAGAAAAGGACAAGTTTGTGTTCTTTTGTGATTGCTATGCCTAAATATAACTAAAAAGACCTGCTTCCGCAAATAAACTAACGTCATGTTAAGTCCTAGTAATGAATATTGTGATTGTTGGTCCAATCAACTCTATTTTTGTTGTCGTTTTATTTTTATTTTTCTATTTACTGTTCCACATGTTTTTTCACCATGCTTTCTGTAACCAACCGGACCAAACTCACACACATTACAAACATAGCAGCTAAAATCATCGGCCTATCCACACCCAACATTTCAGACTCAAACCACAGGTCCATCACCCGACTGGCAAAAACAATAGTCCAGGATATCACTCACCCACTACACCAATACATCATCCCGCTACCATCAGGGCGCAGGTACAGAACTATCAAATTCCGGAGGGCCTGCCTAAGGAAAAGCAGGCCCGGCCGACCTGTCTGACAAGCCTGTAAATGTGTGTTGGTCATGTATGATGTCTTTTTGTTATTTTTTTTTGTGATGTGTAATGTCTATTGTTTAAATGTACGGCAGTGACAATGAATTTCCCCCAGGGGACAAATAAATCTAAATCTAAAATCTAAATCTTTCATAATAGAAACTGAAAGCTTTGTTGTTGTTGTCCAGGAAAGACACGGATGACAACATTAGAGCGTCTTTGGTGCTATTTGTTAGCGTCAAGAAAATATACTTAATAGTATTAGTTAACTAGATGAATAAATCTCTCATATGCTCAACAGCATATACGGAATATTGACATCGCAAGAAAACATTGCTGAATAATGAGACAAAATATGAACTTCACACCATAAAAACAACTGCAGACATGAATTGTAGATGAGACTAATATTTGTAGCTAGAAATCAACTGCAAACAAACATAATTTTTCTCATTAGCGTCACTATCACAGCAGTTATGTCAATCAAATACGTTACTTACCGATGCACGAATGAGTCCGACTTAGTCTTTTAGGATTAATATTTAATTTGTGGACCCCTTCAGATGTAAAGACATGATGCAGCATCATTTGAAAAGTCACCCGCTAGAGAATGAGGAGTGCTTGAAACTGCGCATGTCAACATCTCCAGCCGGTGCCACAACAACAAAATGCCGAAGCGACTATTTCCAGATCAACACCGTATGAAGAAAAAAAATCAACAACAGAAGGAGATAACGTCCGCAGTAACCTACCACATAGCGAAGGACACACACAGTTTGATTTCCTATTATGCAGCTCATTTTTATTTGACAGTTATTGAAATATCTCGTGTGACATCATGCACACATGTGCACTTTATTTGTTTTTAACTATTGTAGTGGCGTTCTGTACAAAAAGTGCACTTTAATTTAGTGTTGTTTTGATAAGTCATCTTGGTGACATCATTCACAAAAGTGCACTCATAGCTTGTTTTAAAATGTCTCTGACAATTTTGCACGTTCTGTTTTGGAAATGACATGAATGTTTGTGCCACTGCTTAATAACTGTTTAATATACACAGTTTTGGTAAATTGACTTAGTTGTGGTTTCCCTCTCTGCATGAAAGTTTAAAATAAGCATATATGAATGCCATACTTGCCAACCCTCCCGGATTTTCCGGGAGACTCCCAAAATTCAGCGCCTCTCCCGAAAACCTCCCGGGACAAATTTTCTCCCGAAAATCTCCCGAAATTCAGGCGGAGCTGGAGGCCACGCCCCCTCCAGCTCCATGCGGACCTGAGTGACGCGTCGACAGCCTGTTTTCACGTCCGCTTTCCCACAGCGTGCCTGCCCAATCACGTTATAACTGTAGAATGATCGAGGGCGAGTTCTTGGTTTCTTATGTGGGTTTATTGTTAGGCAGTTTCATTAACGTCCTCCCAGCGCGGCAACAACAGCAGTCACGTTTTCGTCTACCGTAAAGCAGTTCGTCTGCCGTAAACAGCAATGTTGTGACACTCTTAAACAGGACAATACTGCCATCTACTGTACATGCATATGTGACAATAACATCTAGGGCTTTTAGAGAGTGCGGTGCACAAATGCGTACACAACAAGGAGACGAAGCAGAATGCATCATCAGAGAGGGTGTTCAGCATGGTTAGAAAAATTGTCAGGTGCAAACACTGTTGACATCTATTAATCAGACAAGAAGCAAGGAATCAATCAGAGACAGAGTTCAATTTAGCTCATGAGGAGACACGTGTTTTGGGCTGTACTCTAGTTACAGATCCAAACTACGTTCTAAAGAAAAGCCCGTGCGCCTCCTCCATTTATTAGGAAATGGCCCTATTACATCACGGTGACTGAGGGAAGGGGGTAATCTCGACAACTCCAGTTAGACACAAACACATGACCATACAAAAATGCAAATATGTTGACACTTGGTGATATCGCCCAGTCTCTGCTTTGTCTGGTCTTGGAACCAAATATTCGGCCTTGGCTGCCAGCAGGCCGAGTCTGGACACAACACTGATAAAGAGGCTAGCAATCTTTTGGATTGCTAGTTCTGCACAAATACAAAAATACCATTTCAGTACAAATCGACAATACTTTATAGTAACGGCCCTTAAGCATAAAGTTATGATGATAATATATACATAATTATTCTAACAAAAATTGTGACAGAGAATAGAGTAAGGATGGACAATTCAACCCTTAACTCAACAATGAGTAGATGAGTGTTATGTGTGTGTGTATATGTGTAAATTAATGAACACTGAAATTCAAGTATTTCTCTTATATATATATATATAATAAAAAAATAAATAAATAAATAAAATATATATATATATATATATAATAAAATATATATATATATATATATATATATATATATATATATAGCTAGAATTCACTGAAAGTCAAGTATTTTACATATATATATATATATGAAATACTTGACTTGGTGAATTCTAGCTGTAAATATACTCCTCCCCTCTTAACCACGCCCCCCCCACCCCTAACACACCTCCCGAAATCAGAGGTCTCAAGGTTGGCAAATATGATGAATGCAGTATGAACAAGAATGTTTAAATGTAGACACATAGAATCATCATACTGCTGTGATTATATGCATCAATTGTTCATTCAAGGCTAAGGCAAAATATCGGGATATATATATATTGTGTATCGTGACATGGCCTAAAAATATTGAGATATTAATAAAAGGCCATATCGCCCAGCCCTAAATTGTACACAAATAATCATACCTTCCATAATTGTGAAATATAATATCTCTAGTGTTGCCATCATGTAGAAAGTGTTATAGTGTGTGTGTGTGTGTCACCTGTCGCTTATCATACTTTCTTATCAGTGCAAGTATTAGTCTTAATCCTTGCAGTTTCCCTCCCAACTTCAGTTGTTTGACAATTGGTCAGTGTTGAGCAGCTGCATATGCAAACCATGTCAAAAGCTCAAGTGAAGCGTTAACACCTGGGCTACGCGAAGCCTTCTCCCCCTAATGCATCATGAGCTGTGTTGTGTAGAATTACCAGCCAATGTTGTCCAAATCTTGCAATAATACAGGTGTCACCTGATGACTCCAGGCAAGCTGTCATTGTTTTTTCAGGTGTGAGCAAGCGGTCAGTTGGGGCTGATGTGACGGTGCAACATGATGTCTGACAAATGAATGCTTAACACACTTTTTACACTTGACTTGTATTATTGCAATACATTAGTATATTTGGTTGTTATTCGCCAGTACAAATACAGCGTCTAAAGAACTTTCCTTTGCACACTGCCAGAGTCCATCTCCTGGGATTTGAAGTCGGTTTTCCATCCTGGAATTCTATCTCAGAACAAGCGGCAGATGTGTGATTTCTTAACCTCTGACAGCTTGACCCCTGACCTGACCCCTGCTTTTGCGCTCACAGGAGAGGCCTATATGAGACTAAACAAACTGGCTGAAGCTGAACACTGGTACCGAGAGTCCCTGCGAGCCAAGCCGGACCACATTCCTGCACACCTCACCTACGGAAAACTGCTTGCTATGACAGTAAGGCTTTTCTTTTGTTTGGCTTTTAAAGCCGTGATTATGTTACTTTTGAGGGAAATCGTGACACATTACGCCTCTCATAAATGAAGTCATAAGCAAAAATAACTGAACACAATACACTCAGTGGGGTTGTGCTGACGCCTGTGCTACAAATGACTAGATAAATATTTTCCTCCAACTGGAGTTCATTACAGTGTTTTCACAACCTTTGACTGTAAATCTGTTACTATTATTTAGCTGTATTTACAACACATAAAAGAATAATTATCAATTAATGTATCGTGTTTTGTCATAAGTGACAGTCTATTGCAGGGGTAGGGTACCTATGGCTCTAGAGCAAGGGTGTCAAACTCAAATACAGAGTGGGCCAAAATTTAAAACTGAACAAAGCCGCGGGCCAAGGTTGAACAAAGTAACTTTTTAATAGGGACCCAAACAAGTTTTGCATTGAATATTGAACAAGCAAGGCTTATATAACTTTATAGTGACATGCAAAATCGAGTTTCAAATAATATTAATAATAATAAAAAAATATCAATGGCATATCAAATAAAATGTAAATAAAAATTGAATGCCTCTTTTCTATTTGCAGCCTTCTGAGGTAAATATCAAAATAAACTTTTTCCACAGGCTAATAATACATTTGAAAATAAAATAACAATAATGAATGAATCAAACATTCAAGCCTTGAAGTAGCAAGAGAAAGTGCATGAATAAAACGTTCAATATTGCTCAGTTTGCTACACTGATTTGCTTTAACACTGAATATGAAACAAGCAACGTTTATATAACTTAATAGTGCAAAATCAACTTTCAAAAAGCAAACGAAAAAACATCAATGGTATATTAAATAAAATTTAAATAAAAAATTGAATGCCTCTTTTGTATTTGCAGCCTTCTGAGGTAAATATCAACATTAATTTGGTAGGCGGGGGCGGGGTTTGGTGGTAGCGGGTGTGTATAATGTAGCGTCCTGGAAGTGTTAGTGCTGCAAGGGGTTCTGGGTATTTGTTCTGTTGTGTTTATGTTGTGTCACCGAGCGGATGTTCTCCCGAAATGTGTTTGTCATTCTTGTTTGGTGTGGGTTCACAGTGTGGCGCATATTTGTAACAGTGTTAAAGTTGTTTGTACGGCCACCCTCAGTGTGACCTGTATGGCTGTTGACCAAGTATGCGTAACATTCACTTGTGTGAGTGTAAAGCCACATATAGTATGTGTCTGGACTGTCACGCTGTTTTTTAAAGCGGACGTGACGACAGTGCCTTAAGGCACGCCCCCAATAATGTTGTCCGTGTGGAAATCGGGAGAAATTCGGGAGAATGGTTGCCCCGCGAGATTTTCGGGAGGGGCACTGAAATTCGGGAGTCTCCCGGGAAAACAGGAGGGTTGGCAAGTATGAGTATTAGCAGTGAATGCGGTGGTACAGCGGCACTGCCGCTGTATAATACCGGCGGGCCAGCTCTAATGTTAATTTGATATTGCCTCAAGGGCCAAATGAAATTACACGGCGGGCCAAATTTGGCCCGCAGGCCAGAGTTTGACACCCATGCTC
Organism: Nerophis lumbriciformis; assembly: GCF_033978685.3. NCBI lineage: Eukaryota > Metazoa > Chordata > Actinopteri > Syngnathiformes > Syngnathidae > Nerophis > Nerophis lumbriciformis. The sequence goes on along the minus strand of NC_084557.2, from coordinate 16,782,005 downwards.
TAGAGCCAGATGTGGCTCTTTTGATGACTGCATCTGGCTCTCAGATAAATCTTAGCCGACATTGCTTAACACGATGAGTAGTGAATAATTCCGCTGGTAATCACTGTGTTAAAAATAACGTTCAAATTATAAAACATTCTCATGCATTTTAATCCATCCATCCGTTTTCTATCGCACCTGTTCAAGAAGTCGAATTAATGGTAAGAAGTATTTTATTTATTATTGGTTAGCTTGAGAATAACAATGTTATTAAAAAGAATAAGAGACTTATTATACTCTAAAAATGTTGGTCTTACTTAAAAATGCACGCATTTAGTTGTATTCAGTGTTAAAAAAATATTATATGGCTCTCATGGAAATACATTTTGAAATATTTGGCTTTCATGGCTCTCTCAGCCAAAAAGGTTCCCGACCCCTGGTCTATTGTTTCAAATACCAAAAACTCTAACATGCTGGCATCATATTGTCTAACTTTTACTATCCATTAGTCATTTCCGTGCCTCTCTTAATTATTTGAGCTGTTATTTATCACACATCTCCTGAGACTATTTGTCTACCTTCAGATAGTGTTGAAGAGGGAAACAAATGGAAACAAAATGCACTGGCCTTGTTTTCCAGTTTCATAGGAGTACAGTAGTACCTCAACTTGCGAGCGCAATTGATTCTACAACCTAGCTCCTAAGTCAAAACACTCATATCTCAAAACAGCCCCGCCCATGGATATTTGTTCAAAAATGAAAGGTACCTACCCCGACTCCAGCAGGACTACTGTATATCTAGGTCTGCAAACCAGGTTCATAAAGAAATGCTTTGATGAGTTTGATATGGCCTTGACCTTGACCCTACTAAACACCTCTGGGGAAAAACTAGAACAAACATTGTCCACGTCCAACATCAGTTACCTCTAATCTCACGAAGGTTCTTCTGGATAAATGGACCCACAAACACATCTTTGCAGATCAGGCCTGGGCAATTATTTTGACTCGGGAGGCCAAATTTAGAGAAAAAAATGTGCCTGGAGGCCGGTATATCTGAGTTTTAGGAACACTAATACAAAACCTCACAATAATATCTAATTGAATGCTAAAATCGTTATGACAGACCGCCTGAATTTTTTTTACTGAATGAGACACCCAGAATGTACATGAAAAAAAAGATATGTGGGATTAACAATATTAACTATGAACGATAAAACACTGAATATTGACAACATATGAACGTCACACCCCCTCTCGATCGACATATTTTACAATCAAGCGAAACGCAAAAAAAATGCAACAAACACAGTGAAATATGAACGCGAAGAGTGAAAAAAAACCCACCTACAATATGATATATCTGATATATCTCTAAGCTTTGGAACTTTCTTTTAAGAATCTCCTTCCGGATCTGTCCCTGACACCCGCATTTCAGGCTGGCCGCTCTGGAAACCCTCTGTGGAAACGCTCCCCACCCACACTGCTTGGTGCCTCGTCTGAGCTGCTGTGACTTAGATTACCATAGTAACTAGTTTATCATGCAAAAGCGCAGATTCCAAACATTGAAATACTTTGTATAGTTCAATACTTACGGTAAATTGAAAACATCACTGCACATCATAATGGAAGCTACAGTTTCCATCTTAAAGATCTAAACAAATTATTTGGTAATGTCCGGCGTGTGACGACCGGGGCGCATGGTAATGCGGGGTTTCGTTCTCCCAGGATGCAACGGACTTCGGACACAGCGTGAAGGTAAAAGAAATGATTTATTTACGGAATTAATCAGAAGAAACAAACAAAAACATGCTCATAGCACGGAAGGCAAAAACTAAAGGAGCTAGCGTGGGAGCTAGAAGGTAAAAAGGAGTCTAGCGTGGAAGCTAGCAGGTTCAGAGCAGGAAACAAAAGTTGTCCTCTGTTGTGTGAAAACAAACTACGAAGCAAGACCGAATGACAGGGAAGGCAGGCTTAAATAATAATGTCAGTGATGACAAACAGGTGCGCGTCGGGAACATACGCGGCAGGTGAAAATAATAAGCAGCCATGGCAACAAACTCAGGTGTACAAAACAGGCACTCAAGGAGTCCAAAACTAACAAAAAACACAAGTATCTTGAAAACGTAAACAAAAATATGATCCGGGCAGCGGATCATAACACGGCGGGCCAGATTGAAAAACTAAACGGGGCGCGTCCGGACCCCGGGGCTTAATTTGCCCAAATCTGTTGTAGATGGTCTTTCCAAAAGCTTCCATCTATATGTAAATATCAATACTCATAAGCTGTGTTGTGGATGTCCAAAGAGATAGTCACATGACAAGTTTACGCTATCATAAATTACACATCAGCGAAGAGGGAGTTGTTGAAATAGAGCCCACCTTAATAAGGAGTACGCCAAGCAGAAAAAGGAGTGTCTGCACAGAAATAAATAAATTTGACAAGTTGCACAAGGTTAATAGAAGCTGGGAGGACTTTCTCCTCGGCTGACAACCCTCTCTTCCCTCCCACAGTCTGGGTCCTAATGAAAGGACATGATTGTGTTCGAACGCCAGTCCAATGGCATCTGGATTTCCTCTTGAGAACTAAACTCTTCCTGGCTCTGTCGCTTCTCATTTACCTCATAGAAGAAATAAGCTCCTTTTTAATTATGAACTTTTCAAAGCAAATCATTTTGAATGAATTATTGTATTATTCATTGGAAAACGTATTTTGACATATTTGGTCAATTCATAAAAATCTCAATAAAATACATCAAAGGCCTGATGTACTAAAATCCAAATACCAAACTATAAAACTGTGTCCTGTTAGTGGGCGTGTTTGTGTGATTTACTAAGACTGTGTGTACAATTGATAAAAGTGCAAAATGAGTGCAGACAGCCTTTTTTAAATGAGGTTTTTGAGTGTAGAACTGGTTGTGGCCATTGAAAAAAACACTAATTTCCCTTCACGTGTCATGTTATTAGGCGCTCCAACCTGTGTGTGATGTTGTTGAACAAGCAGCACGCATTTATGAACGACCACCTTTTCTGCAATATAGAATCATAATCAACAGACTAATTTTTTAGCGCGTTGATGCTCTGCAGGAACCCTCACAACACCGCAGTGCATTCATGTGTCTGGATTAGAGTTGTACGGTATACCGGTATTAATATTGTACCGCAATATTGTACCGGTCCGCCACTTACCCAAATTTGTGGTATCATCCAAAACTAATGTAAAGCATCCAAACAACAGAATAATAAATTATTATAATATAATCTACCCTAAGATTTTTTGTTGAAATAAAGCCAATAATGCAATTTTTTGTGGTCCCCTTTATTTAGAAAAGTATCGAAATAATGTTGGTACCGGTACCAAAATATTGGTATCGGAACAACACTAGTCTGGATTGTTTCGAATGCAAGAAAATATATATTTAAAGATTTGTTTTACATACATCCTAGCCACGCAATACACGGTGGTCCATACATTACTGCCGTCTAACATCATGGAATGTTAAAGGCCTACTGAAATGCGATTTTCTTATTTAAACGGGGATAGCAGGTCCATTCTATGTGTCATACTTGATCATTTTGCGATATTGCCATATTTTTGCTGAAAGGATTTAGTACAGAACATCGACGATAAAGTTTGCAACTTTTGGTCGCTGATAAAAAAGCCTTGCTTGTACCGGAAGTAGCAGACGAGTAGCGTGACGTCACAGGTTGTGGAGCTCCTCACATCTGCAAATTGTTTACAATCATGGCCACCAGCAGCGAGAGCGATTCAGACCGAGAAAGCGACGAGCGACGATTTCCCCATTGATTTGAGCAAGGATGAAAGATTTGTGGATGAGGAAAGTGAGAGTGAAGGACTAGAGGGCAGTGGGAGCGATTCAGATAGGGAAGATGCTGTGAGAGGCGGGTGGGACCTGATATTCAGCTGGGAATGACTAAAACAGTAAATAAACACAAGACATATATATACTCTATTAGCCACAACACAACCAGGCTTATATTTAATATGCCACAAATTAATACCGCATAACAAACACCTCCCCCCTCCCGTCCATATAACCCGCCAATACAACTCAAACACCTGCAAAACACACTCAATCCCACAGCCCAAAGTACCGTTCACCTCCCCAAAGTTCATACAGCACATATATTTCCCCAAAGTCCCCAAAGTTACGTACGTGACATGCACATAGCGGTACGCACGTACGGGCAAGCAATCAAATGTTTGGAAGCCGCAGCTGCATGCGTACTCACGGTACCGTGTCTGCGCATCCAACTCAAAGTCCTCTTGGTAAGAGTCTCTGTTGTCCCACTTCTCCACAGGACAATGGTAAAGCTTGACTGTCATCTTTCGGGAATGTAAACAATGAAACACCGGCTGTGTTTGTGTTGCTGCAGCCGGCCGCAATACACCGTTTCCCACCTACAGCGTTCTTCTTTGCTGTCTCCATTGTTCATTGAACAAATTGCAAAAGATTCACCAACACAGATCTCCAGAATACTGTGGAATTTTGCGATGAAAACAGACGACTTAATAGCTGGCCACCATGCTGTCCCAAAATGTCCTCTACAGTGCGTGACGTCACGCGCAGGTGTCATCATACCGAGACGTTTTCAGCAGGATATTTCGTGCGAAATTTAAAATTGCACTTTAGTAAGCTAACCCGGCCGTATTGGCATGTGTTGCGATGTTAAGATTTCATCATTGATATATAAACTATCAGACTGCGTGGTCGGTAGTAGTGGGTTTCAGTAGGCCTTTAACTGCATGCAAAGTCTACTATATAATATTTGCAAATGATGCTAAGAAATGTAATAAGAAACCAACACATAACAACTGGACAGCATAGTTATCGTTATCAGTTAATTTTTAAATGTTTCAACACATTTTTTTATTGTATTAATAAACAATTAACATGTAACAACACACACTGATGCACCGAAAATTGGTACAGTTGATTACCGGTATCGATTCCCGAGTACCTGTATCATGACCCACGTACTGGGAATTGGTACTGTATCGATTCAAATTACCCATCTGTAATTAGCAGTATTGTAAAGTAAAATAGTTGTTTTTGGTATTTCTGTGCAGGCCTAATCTAAATCATACATATATGTATTTTCCCTGTCCCTTTACAAACTAATGGCCACACTTTTAAAATTATTATTACAATTATTGATGAGATCACAAATGAAAGATGCTTGCCCAGCTGGCATGAATGTCTCTCTGTGCCAGGGATCGTCATCATTAGTCACCGAAAACCAAGTTGTTTTTTTGACAACAATCCCTGGGAGTAATAGGATTTTCTTTCAAGGTTTGGTGACGTTTCCTCCTGGCAGCGCTCAGCCATCCGTGGCGAGAAGAGCATTTTATTTAAGACACAGTTATTGACTTCAGTCGCCAGTTCAAACCTTAAGGGGTTGGTTTGTGTTGATTTTTGACCATGACGGATGATAAAACCAGCTGGAACCTACATGATTGGATTCCGGTGAATAATGCCAACGGAGAAGGGAAGTGAAGTGCTAGGTGAAGAATATTTTGACATACACTATGCTGCATATTTTTTATGAAATGTCCTCTGTCAGTCTTTGTCTTTATGAGTGTGTAATGGCAATAACGCCTTGGCTTGTAGTCCTGCAACCTGCTCATCGATCGTCAGCCACTTCCACACTCTCATATGGCAAAACTATAAGTGATGAAAATTTTCCAGATGCAAAAAAGGTTCAGGAAGCTGAGGCACGGCGAGCAAAGTGAGGTGTGATTTCTTGTTGGGAAAGAAAAATGGTTGTTATTATCTGGCTTTTTGTGCTGACCCGTCCACCTTTCCTTTAGGGATTAGGATGTGTGTCAGGCTACTTGCTTTGCAGAGATGGACATACACTATATTGCCAAAAGTATTTGGCCACCTGCCTTGACTCACATTTGCCATCCTATTCCTAACCCATAGGATTCAATATGATGTTGGTCCACCTTTTGCAGCCATTACAGCTTCAACTCTTCTGGGAAGGCTGTCCACAAGGTTGCGGAGTGTGTTTATAGGAATTTTCGACCATTCTTCCAAAAGTACATTGGTGAGGTCACACACTGATGTTGGTCGAGAAGACCTGGCTCTCAGTCTCCGTTTTAATTCATCCCAAAGGTGTTCTATTCAGGTTCAGGTCAGGACTCTGTGCAGGCCAGTCAAGTTAATCTACACCAGACTCTGTCATACATGTCTTTATGGACCTTGCTTTGTGCACTGGTGCACAGTCATGTTGGAAGAGGAAGGGGCCTGCTCCAAACTGTTCCCACAAATTTGGGAGCATGGAATTTTCCAAAATATTTTGGTATCCTGGATCTATCCAAGGTTCATTTCACTGGAACTAAGGGGCCAAACCCAACTCCTGAAAAACAACCCCACACCATAACTCCTACGCTGACCCCTCTCTGTCAGTTTACGTGGCCTACCACTTAGTGGTTGAGTTGCTGTTGTTCCCAACTCTTCCATTTTCTTATAATAGAATAGAATAGACAGTACTTTATTGATCCCCGGGGTAAATTCAGCACCACAGTTTGCTCACAATAGACAATAATAATAATAAATAATATAATATATATACTATATTATATATATAATATATGAATAGTATAAATATGTTATACATATATTCTACATTTAAGTGCAGTCAAGAAGGAACATAAGCATTATACAGTCTGATGGCTGTCTGTATGAAGGACCTCCTGTGTCGTTCCGTGTTGCATTTTGGGAGTCTGAGCCTTCCACTGAACGTGCTCATTCTCTCCGCCAGGTCCGAGTGTAGTGGGTGGGAGGTGTTGTCCATAATGGCTAGGAGCTTTGCTAGACTTCTCCTCTCTGACACCACCGCCAGAGAGTCTAGCTCCACTCCCACCACGTTACTGGCCTTCTTTACCAGCTTGTCCAGTCTGTTTGCGTCCCTCGCTCTCAGCCCGCTGCCCCAGCAGGCCACGGCGTAGAAGAAAGCGCCCGCCATAACCGACTCGTAGAACATCTTCATCATCTTTGTACAGATGTTGAAGGATCCTAGCCTCCTAAAGCCGACGAATGGATTTGTTGCACAGGTGGCATCCTATGACAGTTCCACGCTGGAAATCACTGAGCTCCTAAGAGCGGCCTATTCTTTTCACAAATGTTTGTAGAAACAGTCTTCATGCCTAAGTGCTTGATTTTAAACACCTGTGGCCGGGCCAAGTGATTAGGACACCTGATTCTGATCATTTAGATCGGTGGCCAAATACTTTTGGCAATATAGTGTATCACTTTTCGTCAGTGGTGGGCCATCAGGGCCAGCAAGGCCTTCTCTGCTGGCCTAACTTAACCAGAAATCCCGATCATAATTAAAGATACAAGTAATTTTTAATTTACTTTCCCTAAATATCTAAAAGTATTCATATTCTCTTCATTTCATATTATGCTCCTTCCAATGCTGTTGTTTTTAGGTTAGAGTTTGTATCCAATCAGAATTCAGCTAGCTTATGTAGCTGTACCAAATCTGCCCGGCGGCCTTCAAGATCAACAATGCAGGCTCCTGTGCACTGTAAGTGAACGGACACATACAGTTGATAGACAATTGCCATAGCCAATCAGATCACGAGTTGTTGTCAGTAAGGCCTTCTCGCTGGCCTTACGCTGTGATTGGATACTCACTTGGGAGTCCAAAGTGAGTATCCAATCACAAGTTGCGAAAACAGGAAGTGGCACCGGACCCATAGAAAGCCACAGAAAATTCACCGGTACAATTTACCACGGAGATAAAGTGTTTGCCTTCCACGCTGTTTAATTTTGACAGTACCACGTGACATATGTTTTAATTGCTGAAGTGGGTTTATTGAATGTTAAATGCTCCGAAATATAGACCCTTTTGTTCACTGTTGAGGGGATTCAATGACCAGTAGCGTGCAAGTGTGTTTCTGCATAGTATCTCCAGCCGTGTCCATGTGGTGACATAAATCACGGTATTTTGAGAGGTGAAGTTGGACTAAGTAGGACATCACTGAAGGCCTAGGTGAGAAACGCACGGCCCGCCACTGACTGCAAGTATAGTCCTCTTTAACAGTAAATACAATCCAGACGCCACTGAAGGAGTCCCTTTGCTGTTTGCCTGACATTATGCAGAGATTGAGGTGTGAGGCAGCCGCTATTAAGCCAAGCATTTGTGCCAAAACACAAAATATTACGTCAACACAGTGAGCACATTGAAAGTAGAGCTGCATAGAGTTAAAAGAAAGTAGAAACAAAGATTCCATTGTGGTATTGGCTTCTTCGTTTCTCTTGAATGCTCGTTTTGAATTTGTTTGCCTTTTGGAGGTAGCAGTGATACAGGATTTCTCTAATGTTTTGACAATTAAATGTACACGTTCTATAAAAGTCTTGTTACTCCACTTGTTGTAATTACCTTTTTCCCAGCAATCCTTTTGACGTACTTGCACAGAAAATAGGACAGATACCGCAATTTCCACCCGACTTGGCAGACCGACCAATAAAAAACGCCATTCAATTTTGGTGAGGATGTGGATGAAAGTGCAGACACAGGAGTATATTTTTACTTTTGAAGTTACATGGAAGCTTCCACCTTACCAGAAACATTTCAAAGATGCATGTATTCATTTCAAGGCCAATGGGAAAGAAATTAGTTTCTGGAAATATAAGGCAGGGTTTCCCATACATGCATTTATTTGCGGCGGCCCACCAGGGAGTAGTTTGAAACACCACTATTAGATTTAGTGCTCCCTGTTATTATCTTACTCATAAACATATTAGGCTGAAATGGGACTGCCTGTGTGAATGCAGCTTGTCTTTACAACTACGTACAGCATATGGCGTCATAACTATGCTTCTTAACAATCTTATCAATCGAAATAACAGAAGAAATTAGCAATGTAATAGATCATAAACAATGTGCAACTACAGTGTTTATGGACTTAACAAAAGCATTTGACAAAATTATTCATACTGAGACCATAATTTTTCAATCTCTATATAAAAGACATTTGTAAAGATACAAAGTACTCAAAGTCATGATTTTGTTTTGTTTAGGAGAGAATACACAGAGGCTAATGCAAATAATAACAGACAAAATTAATAAATTAAAGTTAAGTTTTTGACAAAAACAGACAAAAATAATTCTATTTGATTACAGCGTAAGAGAAAGTCAAATACACATAGACCAGGGGTCGGCAACCCGCGGCTCTAGAGCCGCATGCGGCTCTTTAGCGCCGCCCTAGTGGCTCTCTGGAGCTTTTTCAAAAATGTATGAAAAATGGAAAAAGGTGAGGGGAAAAATATATATATTTTGTTTTAATATGGTTTCTGTAGGAGGACAAACATGACATAAACCTCCCTAATTGTTATAAAGCACACTGTTTATATCAAACATGCTTCACTGATTCGAGTATTTGGCGAGCGCCGTTTTGTCCTACTAATTATGGTGGTCCTTGAACTCACCGTAGTTTGTTTACATGTATAACTTTCTCCGACTTTCTAGGACGTGTTTTATGCCAATTATTTTTCTGTCTCATTTTGTCCACCAAACTTTTAAGGTTGTGCATGAATGCACAAAGGTGAGTTTTGTTGATGTTATTGACTTGTGTGGAGTGCTAATCAGACATATTTGGTCACTGCATGACTGCAAGCTAATCGATGCTAACATGCTATTTAGGCTAGCTATGTGTACATATTGCATCATTATGCCTCATTTGTAGCTATATTTGAGGTCATTTAGTTTCTTTTAAGTCCTCTTAATTCAATTTATATCTCATGACACACTGTCTCTATGTAATATGGCTTTTAATTTTTTGCGGCTCCAGACAGATTTGTTTTTGTATTTTTGGTCCAATATGGCTCTTTCAACATTTTGGGTTGCCGACCCCTGACATAGACGAAGTAGACAGTGAAAGAGTACAATAAATACATTCTGTAGGTGTGAAAACATGATAAAATGAATTTTAAATCTCATACAGAAAATATTTAATATTTTCTGTATGAGATTTCCAATTCAAGCGAGAAATACTTGAATAATGAATAAAGCAAAATATGTTCTGGACACAAAATCACTCCATATTCTCTACTGCTTGCTACCATTTCTGAGTTATTGTGTAGAAATATGGGGAAATAACTACAAAAATACGCTGTACTCATTAAACATGTTAAAAAAAAAGGTTATTTATTGGATTTTATAGGCGAAATAAAGGACCTCCCATTGGTTGCGCTGTAAGCGTACTTTTATGTACGTTTATCTACAGATTAGAATGCATTAAAAAAAATGCATCCGTCGTCATCCATCCAATTTTTACCGCTTGTCCCGTTCGGGGTCACGAGGGGTGTTGGAGCCTATCTCAGCTGCATGTCTTTCATAATGATTTTGAACGATAGGCTATATTCCAAAAGAAGTGCAGTTCCCCTTTAACACACGGGATTTGACCTGGTAGACTGTGCTCTCTTTGTTCAATGCAAGAAACAAACTGACGGATTTAAAATGCAGCCTAAAGTACAAGTTGTATATGTACACTATAGAGCAGGGGTGTCAAACTCATTTTAGATCGGGGGCCACATGGAGAAAAATCTACTCCCAAGTGGGCCGGACTGGTAAAATCACGGCACAATAACTTAAAAATAAAGACAACTTCAGATTGTTTTCTTCGTTCAAAAATAGAACAAGCACATTCTGAAATTGTACAAATTATAATGTTGTTGGGTTTTTTACACTTACATGTTGCGGTTAATAGTATTCCATCTTTATTTGTCGTTATTTATATTTTCTGAATAAATTATGTGATGTTTATCAGTCAACTCATTGGTGTTAATTTTCAATCTATCGAGATAAAAAAAATTATATCAAAATCAAGTTACAGTTTGTTATTTATGTAGTTTGATCATTTTCCTCGACTGATGTACTTAACATTGTGTGGTTTATTTTGTACATATGTAGCATCATCTACAAAGAAAAATAGAATTGCCATTGCGACATCCAGTGGACACATTTAGGTCAGCTGTTTCTTTCATTCAAAAATGTCAGGTTAATTTTTATACTTAGCAAACTCATACCGCGGGACGGATAAAACCTGTTCGCGGGCCTGATCCGGCCCTCGGGCCGTACGTTTGACACCCCTGCTATAGAGTCAACAAAACAATGTAATACATGTCCATGTTATTTGTACAGACTGTAAATTAATTTTCTTGACACTTATATGCAAAAAAAAAAATATTTTACCTCTTAATAGTCAAAAATAGATAGAATAGATAATTAAATATCTGTATTAAGACATTAAAAATCGATGTGTTATTCAAAAAAAAAAATATTGTGATATATTGCAATTTCTCCATTCCTGATTAAGACCCCTTTCTATTTTGTTCCCTAAAAAATAACTAGTCACATGTTCTGATTTTACTGGACACATTTGGCCACTTTAACATGAAAGCACCATTGCTCACGGCCAATAATGCAAATTAGGATTGCGTCATCTACTCCACGCCACAGTTAAAGTGCAGCTTAGGTGGAAACAGTGTAAAGCATAGTACCGTATTTTACGGACTATAAGTCGCAGTTTTTTTCATAGTTTGGGCTCCAGTGCGATTTATATATGTTTTTTTCCTTCTTTATTATACATTATCGGCAGGTGCGACTTATACTCCGGTGCGACTTATACTCCGAAAAAAACGGTAGTAAGAAACAAATATGTAACTATGTGAAATAATGTTGTTTCAACAGGACAGCAGAAGAAAAAGATTGGTACATGAATGATGTAATTATGCAAAAAATACAAAACTGATTTCAACAAAACCCGTGGGGAAGGCATGTATGGTCATCATTGTTTATAATTGTTCAATAAATCTTGTAATTAATACATAATTGTTTGTTTGTTAGGTTTAGTAGCAGCAGTAGTACTTGGTTGCTGTACTGAATTTGCAGGCCAAGCGTTTCCTGTTACATATAGTGTCACGGAAAGGTCTGTCATGACCTCAGGATGCAGCAACGGCAGGCGAAGTGCAGGTAGAGTTTGAATTATTAGAAAGTAGTGCAGCAGGGGAGTGCACACAAAGGAAAAACAGTCACTTTAACCAGAGGGAGAACTATGCAACATGGAGGTACAAAACACAATGATCCAGCACCATCCAGAGGACATTAATGGCATAAGAAGCATCCTGATTGCCAACCAAAAACATGTGTCCTGATTGCCAATCAAGGACAGGTGAGGGAGCCAGCACTCAGACAGGAGAAATAGTGGGAAAAAGGAGGCAAACAGTAAATGGAAATAAAACAAAATACAATAAACCAATGGTAAATGTTATGATAGATCATGAATGTTTCCATTCCAACACTTAATCTATTTGAAATAATGCATAATACCAGTAAAATAATAAAACATTTAGTACCATATATCCGGTGGCCTAATGAAGCACACGTCTGCCTTTCATGGCAGAGGGTATGTGTTCGAGTCTGGGTCAGGTTTGCGTCAGGACAAAGTGACTCGCTATGCCCAACCCTGACAGGGAAAAAACTAATCCTAAAAATCACAATAAGATCCATTATTGAGCTGCTGATTAGCTGCTTATTAAGTTCAAACACATTATTTATGACGAGCTAAATCCACCTGAATTTCTGCATCTATTCATGAGTCCGTAAGAAGTTAAATCTTAGGGGAATTTCCTGATGAATGAATATATGCAGAGATGTGTCACAAACCACATATTCCATCCACCCTTGACTGGAAGCTGTATTCTGAGTCTGAGAAAATATACACATGCCTTCATTAGTACAAAATCAGCAGTCTGTCAAATGTCAACATGGAAATATACAGAGATGACCATTTTCCACTTGGAATGCTACTTGGACTGGCAGCCCTGCTTAGACTGTACATGTAGACCAGTATGCCTCACACTGGTCTGGTTTTCCACAGCAAGAGAATAAAATACCCTCAGATATATGTACAGTCGCGATCAAAAGTTCACATACACTTGTAAAGAACATAATGTCAGGGCGGTCTTGAGTTTCCAATAATTTCTACAACTCTTTTTTTTTTGTGATAGAGTGATTGGAGCACATACTTGTTGGTCACAAAAAACATTCATGAAGTTTGGTTCTTTTATGATTTTATTATGGGTCTATTGAAAATGTAACCAAATCTGCTGGGTCAAAAGTATACATACACCAATGTTAGTATTTGGTTCCATGTCCCTTGGCAAGTTTCACTGCAATAAGGCGCTTTTGGTAGCCATCCACAAGCTTCTGGCAAGCTTCTGGTGGAATTTTTGACCACTCCTCTTGACAAAATTGGTGCAGTTCAGGTAAATTTGTTGGTTTTCTGACATGGACTTGTTTCTTCAGCATTGTCCATACGTTTAAGTCCGGACTTTGGGAAGGCCATTTTGAAACCTTAATTCGAGCCTGATTTAGCCATTCCTTTACCACTTTTGACATGTGTTTGGGGTCATTGTCCTGTTGGAACACCCAACTGCGCCCTAGACCCAACCTCCGGGCTGATGATTTTAGGTTGTCCTGAAGAATTTGGAGGTAATCCTCCTTTTGCATTGTCCCATCTACTCTCTGTAAAGCACCAGTTCCTTTGGCAGCAAAACAGGAACAGAGCATAATACTACCACCACCATGCTTGACGGTAGGGATGATTTTACTGGGATTAAAGGCCTCACCTTTTCTCCTCCAAACATATTGCTGGGTATTGTGGCCAAACAGCTACATTTTTGTTTCATCTGACATCACATGGACAAAGATAAGATATTTTGGAGGAAAGTTCTGTGGTTAGATGAAACAAAAAGTTTAATTGCAATAAGGTGGTAGCCATCCACAAGTTTCTAGCAAACTTCTGGTTGAATTGTTCTCCTCCAAACATATTGCTGGGTATTGTGGCCAAACATCAAAATGTTTGTTTCATCTGACCACATAACTTTCCTTCAAAAGGTATTATCTTTGTCCATGGATGTCAGATGAAACAAAAATTGAGCTGTTTGGCCACAATACCCAGCAATGTGTTTGAAGGAGAAAAGGTCATTCCTTTCATCTCAAGAACACCAATTCCTACCGTCAAGCATGGTGGAGGTAGTATTATGCTCTGGGCCTCTTTTACTGCCAATGGAACTGGTGCTTTACAGAGAGTAAATGGGACAACGAAAGAGGAGGATTACCTCCAAATTCTTCAGGATAACCTAAAATCATGAGCCCGGAGGTTGGGTCTTGGGCGCAGTTGGGTGTTCCAACAGGACAATGACCCCAAACACACGTCAAAAGTGATAAAGGAATGGCTAAATCAGGGTAGGATTAAGGTTTTAGAATGGCCTTCCCAAAGTCCTGACTTACACGTGTGGACAATGCTGAAGAAACAAGTCCATGTCAGAAAACCAACACATTTAGCTGAACTGCACCAATTTTGTCAAGAGGAGTGGTCAAAAATGTAACCAGAAGCTTGTGGATGACTACCAAAAGTGCTTTATTGCAGTGAAACTTGCCAAGGGACATGTAACCAAATATTAACATTGCTGTATGTATACTTTTGACCCAACAGATTTGGTCACATTTTCAGAAGACCCATAATAAATTCATAAAATAACCAAACTTCATGAATGTTTTTTGTGACCAACAAGTATGTGCTCCAATCACTCTATCACAAAAAAATAAGAGTTGTAGAAATGATTGGAAACTCAAGACAGCCATGACATTATGTCCTTCACAAGTGTATGGAAACTTTTGATCGCTACTGTATAATCAGATATTTTGGAAATAGATGTTTTTATTGAATATGAAGTTCACTAAAAACATACAGGCAAGTGTACAAAAGTCTTATTGGATTGATTTCCACTCTGCTCATACTAAGTATTTGATCTAAAGCCTATAAGGGGGAAATGCATTACTCATGTGGGGTTATTGTGCTTTCCAGCAAACACATTCTAGCCATGGCTGCCTTTCTAGAACAGACCCCTATAGATGTGTACTGTTTGTGGTTTGTTTGATCAGATGTCAACTGGTGCCCCAGTCAGAGTCTGAATGTGTCAAAGTCAGAGGCTGAATTTCTATTGGCCAGCTGCTCTTCTGTTGTAGCTTTGATTGTCAATTCAAAGTCTCGAGGGGTTTTTTGTGGTTTGGTTTTTAATTGTGTGTTTTCCCTAAAGACTGAAACACAATGCTGCATTGAGGTTTGTCTTGTATGAAATAAATATGCATGTGCATATGCTGAGCACATTTTGGTGCTAATTGTAGCCCACTAGATCATATCATATAGATGTAATTTATTTTGTTTATATTTGTTAGGTACAGAACAAGGCTGTACAGGTTATACATTACATTAGTCTTTGATTTTCAAAGTGACAGTTCTGAGGAATGATGGTCGTGTTTTATAAAGGTCTGGAATTGCGAAAAGTTTTGTCCAGGGCGTACACTGCCTTCTGGCCGAATACCGCTGATATAGTTTCCAGCAGCCCCCGTAAGGGACAAGTGGTAGAAAATGGATGGATGGAGGTATGGGTACCAAATTCGGTACTTTTTTAGGTGCCAACCGCATTCCCTTGGTACTTCTGGGTATTAAGTCACGTAAAATTAAACAGGACCAATCTTCGTGGCTCGTGACATCACGTCCGGTTGCGCGCTGAACAGACACTCAAACATTTGGCGAGGAAACAAGCACTCAGGCAGCACTCAAGAGCGACCTCAGTCAAACTGCCTCTTAAGTAATGTTGCAATTGTCCACGCCAACAAAGCAAGTATGCCTGATAGAAAAAGCCCGTACTTAAAGTAAGACTCCACTTCCCCAAAATATGTTAGCTTGATGCTATTTTACATTGGCTTTGTTATATGCATGTTACCATTTAGCATTAGCAATTTTACATGGCGATTTAAGCACCTCTAAAATGGGAATGTAACCTACAACTAGGATGAATGTTACAATTAGGGATGTCCGATTATGGCTTTTTGCCGATATCCGATATTCCGATATTGTCCAACTCTTTAATTACCGATACCGATATCAACCGATACCGATATCAACCGATATATACAGTTGTGGAATTAACGCATTATTATGCCTAATTCGGACAACCAGGTATGGTGAAGATAAGGTACTTTAAAAAAAATAATAATAATAAGTTCGGGCATCTGGTCAGGATGCCACCCGAACGCCTCCCTAGGGAGGTGTTTAGGGCACGTCCAACCGGTAGGAGGCCACGGGGAAGACCCAGGACACGTTGGGAAGACTATGTCTCCCGGCTGGCCTGGGAACGCCTCGGAATCCCCCGGGAAGAGCTGGACGAAGTGGCTGGGGAGAGGAAAGTCTGGGCTTCCCTGCTTAGGCTGCTGCCCCCGCGACCCGACCTCGGATAAGCGGAAGAAGATGGATGGATGGATGGATGGAATATAAATAAATTAAAAACATTTTCTTGAATAAAAAAGAAAGTAAAACAATATAAAAACAGTTACATTGAAACTAGTAATTAAAGAAAATTAGTCAAATTAACTTTTAAAGGTTAGTACTATTAGTGGACTAGCAGCACGCACAATCATGTGTGCTTACGGACTATATCCCTTGCAGACTGTATTGATATATATTGATATATAATGTAGGAACCAGAATATTAATAACAGAAAGAAACAACCCTTTTGTGTGAATGAGTGTAAATAGGGGAGGAAGGTTGTTTGGGTTGGTGCACTAATTGTAAGTGTTTCTTGTGTTTTTTATGTTGATTTAATAAATTTTTTTTTTAAAAAACGATACCGATAATTAAAAAAAAAACGATACCGATAATTTCCGATATTACATTTTAACGCATTTATCATCTCTAGTTACAATCAAACATCAATTGTGTAATGAGTACAATACTTACAGTACAAACACTTTGTAGGGTGCAACATAAGACTAGACTGGCACGTTCAGCCTCAGGGCATGGACTACTTACTAGTTAGGCAACACACTGTAGCCTATTCACTACTGCCATCTATTGTCTTGGAATTATACCTGCATGCTAAGTCTAATATATAATACTTTCAAAGGTGACTCAGACATGTAGTAGCATAAAATAGGATAGACTTTATTTATCCCATCCATTTACACCACGGTGGCCTCTGCAGTGCTCCACGCCATCATCTGCTGGGGTGGGGGGGGCCACATGGCCAGAGACGGGAGCAGACCCAACAAAGCAATCAAAAGAGCTCCGTCCTAGGCTGCCCACTTGGAAAACAAGAAATAGCAACTGGACAGCACAGATATCATAATCAGTGATTTGATACATGTGACATAAAAAATCAGATGTTATTTATAAATATGTAGAATTTATTAGCACACACAAAAGTACAGAAAATTGGTACCTGTATAGATTCCCTGGTTCTGGGAATTGGTGTGAAAGGTAGCCATCCCTAGCGAAAAATTATAAAAAATGTGATCAGTGGTTTTGTTATTTTAATTTTGGAACATAATCCCCAAAAACCAATAAAAATGGCTGCCGATGGAACACACTGTATGCAACTGTTGGTTAAGAGATGTACTGGGGCGGTATAGCTCGGTTGGTAGAGTGGCCGTGCCAGCAACTTGAGGGTTCCAGGTTCGATTTCCACTTCCGCCATCCTAGTCACTGCCGTTGACACTTTACCCACCTGCTCCCAGTGCCTCCCACACTGGTTTAAATGTAACTTAGATATTGGGTTTCACTATGAAAAGCGCTTTGAGTCACTAGAGAAAAGCGCTATATAAATATCATTTACTTACTTACTTACTGCTTACTTACTGTTGGTAAAGATGTTAAGCCAAAGACATTTGGCAGTTACAGCGGACAAAAAGAAATGATATAGTGAAAAACTCTGCTCTTCCTATTGGAGTTTTAAATGAAAGGGGAACTGCACTTTCTGGGGAATTTTGCCTACGGTTCAAAATCTTTATGAAAAACATGTCAATGGATGTTGTTATTATTATTCTTATTATTTTAATTTTGCGTTGTAAATATTAAATAAATGCGATCAGAAGTCTGCTTACCATGGAGCCTGTGGGAGCCGTTCAATTCTGCCTATAGAGGCCCGAATAAAACTTTCAAAAACCTCCATTAAGTTTTTATATAAATGATGTAAGTTTATACAGTATGTAATGTAGTGACAGTCACATTTACAATAACATTTAATATTTCCGTATTTTGATGATTTTAAGCGTACGCGGCGCATTAATATCAAAAACGCATCACGTTGCTTTTTTTTTTCTTCATCACTGATTTTGAGAGCCAACAAACATAATAAAACATCACTTACTGTGTAAGGTCTGCTGTCATCAGGATGCCGACTGCAAGGATGTTCATATATTCCCTTTTAGATGAAGAATGACTCATAATCCTCACGAAGAAACGGTGTGCGGGGCGGGGGAAACAAGCGCTTTCCCCGTCTTTCTCGCCAGTTCCAGGTCCTAAATGGCTGTCCAAGTGTCCCAACTTGTCAAATTACTTACTCAGACGTCTCATGTCCAGGTGAAATGCATAATTTATGATCTAGAATAAACTTACATGAAGTGAGGAAGCAGCAGACCATTCGATGATGTAAACATAGGCACACATGGAAGTGATCACGGCGCCGCTATAAATAGTGTGTCTGTGTTACGTTTATAATAACAATATCACTAATACTTGGTTGATATTCAAGTCATGAAATGTAAATGAAGTATTGCTGGTGCTTTTTGAACGGTTATATTTTGGATTTTATGGGTGAAATAATGAAGCGCCTATAAGCGGACTTTTATTTACGTTTATTTACAAGTTAGAATGCATTAAAAAAAATCCATCCTTCGTCATGTCTCATGATTGTGAACGATAGGCAAAATTCCCAAAAAAATGCAGTTCCCCTTTAAGACATTTTCAGGCTACAGTTCTTGATCACATGAACATAATACCTTGCTGATATTGCGGACATTAGACTAGTGTTGTAACGATACCATTATTTTGGTACTTCTTGGTACTTTTCTAAATAAAGGGAACCACAAAAAAATTAGTGGCTTTATTTTAACAAAAAATCTTAGGGTACATTAAACATATCTTTCTTATTGTAGTTAAGTCCTTATATAAAATATTGAACATAAGAGACAACTTGTTTTTTAGTAGTAAGTAAACAAAGAGTCCTAATTAGACAGCTGATGTATGCAGTAACATATTGTATCATTTATCATTCTATTATTTTGTCAACATTATTAAGAACAAGTGGTAGAAACATAATTATAAATCTACTTGTTCATTTACTGTTAATCTCTGCTTTCTTTCTCTTTTAACATGTTCTATCTATACTTCTGTTAAAATGTAATAATCACTTATTATTTTGTTGTTTGATACTTTACATTAGTTTTGGATGATCCCACAAATGTGGGTGTCAATCCGATACCAAGTAGTTACAGGATCATACATTGGTCATTCAAAGTCCTCATCTGTCCAGGGACATATTTTCTGAGTTTATAAACATAATATACAAAAAACAAAAGAAGATGTTGTGATGCCAAAAAATATCAACATAATCATAGTAGTATTGACTACCGCTTATTCCCTTCGGGGTGGCGGGGGGCACTGGAGCCTATCTCAGCTACAATCGGGCGGAAGGCGGGGTATAGTGATTGGCAACACTATATGTATATGTATATATATATATATATATATATATATATATATATCCCCGCGACCCCGAAGGGAATAAGCGGTAGAAAATGGATGGATGGATATATATATATATATATATATAAATAAAAGAAATACTTGAATTTCAGTGTTCATTTATTTACACATATACACACACATAACATTCATCTACTCATTGTTGAGTTAAGGGTTGAATTGTCCATCCTTGTTCCATTCTCTGTCACTATCTTTCTAACCATGCTGAACACCCTCTCTGATGATGCATTGCTGTGTGGCACGCACAAAAGTGCTTTCATCAAATACACTAGATGGCAGTATTGTCCTGTTTAAGAGTGTCACAACATTGCTGTTTACGGCAGACGAACTGCTTTACTGTAGACGAAAACATGACTGCTGTTGTTATGTGTTGTTACCGCGCTGGGAGGACGTTAATGAAACTGCCGAACAATAAACCCACATAAGAAACCAAGAACTCGCCCTCGATCATTCTACAGTTATAATGATTGGGCAGGCACGTTGTTTATATTGTGGGAAAGCGGACTCAGGTCCGCATGGAGCTGGAGGGGGCGTGGCCTCCAGCTCCGCCTGAATTTCGGGAGATTTCTGGGAGAAAATTTGTCCCGGGAGGTTTTCGGGAGAAGCGCTGAATTTCGGGAGTCTCCCGGAAAATCCGGGAGGGTTGGCAAGTATGCTGTACTTGATATAATTACAGTGGATTTTAGGTGTAGATCCACCCATGGCGTTTGTTTACATGTTGACGCCGGTGAGCTACGGTGTGTAGTGAAGCATGTTTAGCTATTCCTCATCCTGCAGGGATGATACTTGTAAGAAACTTACTTTATTTGTCGCCATGGAGGCAAGGATTAGTGATTTAGAAGTAGCTAAAACACTGCCAACGGCGGCTGGACGTTAGCCGCTAGCTCGCTAGCCATGTCTTAAAGCACCTTTTCCTGAGGGCGTTTCAGTGTTATAACTTCACCTTAATCTTTAGTTTTTAAGCCAAAATGCATCCGTTCTCCCTTTTCTGTCTACACACTGTGTCTGCTTGTAAGTACTCTGTGATTGTGTGCCGCCAAACATGCTCCTCGGCTTGTAAACCAGCTATGTCACGGCGTGACTTCGACGCGGGCGTGGGGGATTGCGGGACCGGCACGTTTCAGAGATGTTATCGTACCGAAAATGATTCATTAGTATCGCGGTACTATACTAATACCGGTATGCCGTACAACCCTACATTAGACACACAAATAAGCAATATACAATCGCTGCTAGAGAGACAACCTAACCGTCGCAACTGCGAAGTAACAGATAAAAAAACACCTCTCAGCCAGTAAATTCCTCCGACTCGAAGGAAACGTCTGAGGAAAACACAAAGGAGGCACAAGAAACATAAATACAACAGGAAGAGGGGGAAGAAAACATTGTAATTTATTTGCTGAATGCACTTTAGGTTAGAGAGAACATTTAAATCACTGATAACAAATTCATAAAATGTTGTTAAAAATCGTCCTCAGAACATTGCAACTTTTGCTGAAACTATGTGAAGAAGCTGCAGCTAAATCAGACATTCCGGGAACCACAAAAAAAAAATGCCTGCAAAATCCTGGAGGGACTTAAACTGTTGAAGGATGTCCTGTGGGATACGTTGGCGTCGTCCGCTTCCAGGCCTTTCTAGTCACGCCAAACATTCCCATCAGTACATGAAGGCATCCGCCTCTGTGTTAGTTTTCTTTCCTCCCGTGTCCATCCCCGTTTCCATCGCCCCGCACGGCACACACACCAGCAGTCTGTGGTTATGCTCTAATAGTCTTATTTGCACAGATAAAAGTGTAATGAAGGAGCTTTTGCCCCGCTCGGTCGACTGCATCAAGACTGACCACACATACTGTATGTTGACACACGACACACAAGCCTGGACAAACAGCACTAATGGCCGCTTGTGTATTTATTAAGATTTATTGTTAAAGCGGGGCGGCGGTTTGGAGAGACACCTTTGGGTATACATGGAAGATATTTTGGCGGGTGTTTTTGAGTAGTTTCGGGAGGTGGTTGAACCAATAATGACACTTGCGGTTGTTCCGTCTCAGGGGCAGAAATCAGAAGCAGAGAAGTACTTCTTGAAGGCCATCCAGTTGGATCCCACAAAGGGCAACTGTTACATGCATTATGGTAAGTAGTCATTTATTTTCTCCCTTTCAATTTGACATATCTTGATATTAGTACTTCGTGCACTGGTATATTTAGGCAGGATGCCGCGGTGCTAGCTGAAAACACACCTAATTTCCACTGTCATTTCATTAATCAATCTTCCAGATGGTTGCAGTTGTTTGTTCTTTGAAAGAAGATGATCACTCTTTCCTACTATTTTTAGTAATTTCCCCCAAAGCCTTGTCGAAAGTTAACAGTAGGCCCCATTCAGCAACCGTTCTTAAGAACAAATTTTGTTCTTAGGCCCACTTACGAAGTTTTTAAGGAGGTTTTTGTATTGACCAATTTTTTCTTAGCTGGGATTTGTTCATAGGTAAGAACAAAATCGATGAGTGCTCCAGAGCACTCTTAGGGTGGCCTATTTGTTCTTATAGATAGATAGATAGACAGACAGACAGACAGACAGACAGACAGACAGACAGACATATAGCAAAATGAGCAATATACAGACAATTCAAAATATCGTGCACACACACACACACACGCAAACCTCGACACCATGTTTACTGCATCGGTTATAGTGCCCCAGATCTTAGCTTTATATGTGCCCTTAAACCCCGAGTTTGCACTCCTGAGGATCATCACTACTTTGTTTTTCTCCACTTCTTGCAGTAGAACCTCCATTTCTGAACTCGACCAGTTTTTCTTCCGCTTCGGGGCTGCCGCAGCAGTCCCCCCTTTCTTAATTAAACTTACGTTTTGTCATTATGTATTTCCCCCGCGGGATAATACGAATTTCTCTTCTGTAATATGTGTTTTCTCCGTGTGTTTGATGTTCAGCTTTTCCGTAGGAATTATGCCTTTATATGGGGAATTAAGGGTGTTTACCTATGCAAATTACGTAATTAAGGGTGTTTACATATGCATATAGGGGAAATAAGGGCGTGTTTGTATGCAAATTATGATAGACACGCACGCGCTAACCATTTGGCATTCAGCAACTTAAGAACAGCAGGTGGGCACAATTTTGCCGTTTAAGAACACGTCATGAATTTGAATGGACTCCTCTTAGGAAATCACTTAGGAAGAAAGATAAGAGGAAAAGTTAGGAACTTATTCCTGAATGGGGCCCAGTGACGTTAGAATAAATCATTGTACAACAATGTAGAAACAGATGAAGTTAATTGTACCAATTGTAGGTCGGACACAGGAGGAAGAGGCTGTGCTTAAAAGGAATAAACAACAAAAACAGACAGTCTAAAACATAACATTTGAGTTTTTTAATTGAGGGACACACAAATGGATATATAAGAATGGTTTGATCTTTTCATGCCAAAACTGCAATCCAATTTAGAAAAAGAAATTCCTTATTTGTCTATGAATGTTCTCGTTCATCCAGGTCATTGTTATGTCAGGGCATTCAATCCATTGTTTGTCTTGGAAAACGTTTCGCCTCTCATCCGAGTAGACTTTATCAGTTCATCAGTTGCCTAGGCACACCCTCCTGGTATAAACATTTGGGGTTTTGGCACCAGCCGCTACACTAGATCTGACCAATCTATGTCTATGAGCACGAACTGATGAACTGACTCGGATGATAGGCGAAACGTCTTCCAAGACAAATTCTATATTTGTATTCTTCTCTTATAAAATTCTACTTTTCCTCATTGTTTTACTTTTATTTTGTGATGGTTTTTTTTGGCGGTGCTATGTTTGATTTCATTTCTTTAAATAAGCATATACCCAATAGATAATCGACTTAGAGGTTGCAGATTACCCCCAGGCTGGACATTGGACACCTTTGTCTTTGCTTGAACAGTCAAACAACCTCGGAATTTGGTGTCAAGTTTCATGGAAAAAATGCTCGAAATGCTATCTCAAATAAGTCTCTTTAAATAAGTCTCTCTATTTTAAATAAGTTTGCAGTTTTGTTATTTTTTGTACGTGATGAGTGATTAGTTCCACATTCTGGTTGAAGACGTGCACCCAAAGTCAACACGGTCTATGAGTTCAAAAGTCTAAAGTTTGAAACCATTTATTGCACAGCTAAAATCAAGTTTCATAAATAGGAGCCCCCAACACTCATTGCTGTTACATCAGTATTTCTCAATTATTTTCTGTCAGGGGACAGAAATGTACCCACGGCCCCTGTCTGATTTGAAGTACAGAAGTATCCAACTTATGAGCAGCTATATCTGGACCTTCAGCATTATAACTATGTCCCAATCACGTTATTGTGTGTGTCGACTCTGTAAGTACAGTTGTCTTTAAGGTTCTCTAGGCCAGTGATTCTCAAACTGTGGCATTAGTGATACGCAAGCTCCATCGAGCGGTACGCCAGAAAATACCTGACCGTATATTCCGGATTACAAGGAGCACTTCAAATCCTTTTTTTTAACCAAAACTTGACAGTGCGCCTTAGAACCCGGTGCACCTAATGTACGGAATAATTCTGGTTTTGCTTACCGACTTCGAAGCTATTTTATTTGGTATATGATGAAAACATAAGCGATTTGTGTAGACTGCAATATAACTCAAGTAAACAACACCAACATTGTATATGTTCCATTGAAAATATAGAACATTACACACGGCGCTGTAAAATCTATCAAAATGTTTTAGTACGACTTTGGTAAGCTATGAAGCCGCACCGCTTGATGGATTGTACTGTGCTTTAACATATGAGTATTATTATGGTGTGTGTATAAGGTAAGACATATTATCTGGCGTTTTGTTTCGCAATATTATGCAAAAGCAACTTTTCTTACCTTCTGGTACCTGCTGATCTGTATTTGGGATCTGCATATTTCCGCTTTTGTAGCTCGTGCCTACGCCGTAGTCTAAGCTTCTTCTTTTTCTCTATCTTCTTGTTATGGGACATTCATCCTCCTCTGTTGCCATTTCTAATATAAAGTATTGTAAAGTTCTTACTTATATCTGTCAGTAAACTCGCCATGCATGAAAGGGCTAAAACATACCGGTGTAGTGAGTGTATATTATTCACCCAAGGAACTTTAGTTATTTAAAAGTTTCCGGCGTTGTTATTGCACTAGTGAGCCACGAATGAGGAGATGCTGCTCCGTTATTGATTTAAGTAAAGTCGGAATGCCGTTAAAACAGTTAGCTCCATCTTTTGACACTTCTTCTACTCCAGTCCTTGTACGCTACATTGCTACAACAAAGATGATGGAGAAAAGATGCTACCGAAGGTAACAAATGACAAATGACAAAACGGCGCATCCAGAAGCGACTGTCAGAAATTGGCTTGATGATGGTCTGTAAAACATAATCTATGCAACATTTTGGCCAAAGAAACATCATTACATGTTATGTAGACCACAAAGAAGTGTTTTCAATTTAGAAAAAAAAAAAAATATATATATATATATATATATATATATATATGACTCCTTTAATGCGCCCTATAATCCGGTGCGCCTTATATATGAAAAAAATTGAAAATAGAGCATTCATCAGCAGTTGCGCCTTATTATACCATGCATTGTAACGTGGACCCCGACTTAAACAAGTTGAAAAACTTATTCGGGTGTTACCATTTAGTGGTCAATCGTACGGAATATGGACTGTACTGTCCAATCTACTAATACAAGTTTCAATCAATCAATCAATCCGGTGCACCTTATGGTCCGGAAAATACAGTAATCAAATATTTAAACACAGTGTTACTGTTCAAATTGTGTGTAATGTTCCAGTAGCCAAAAATATCAAATATACTTCTTGTTTTTAATGAATACGTAGGCCAGGTACATGGCGAGACAGGTGTTTTCTGAGGTGCTACTTGGTGAAAAAAGTTTGAGAACCACTGCTCCAGGCCCTCTAACAGTGCATTGCTGTTCCGTGTTGCCTCGCCAGGTCAGTTTTTGTTGGAGGAGTCCCGTTTGCTGGAAGCGGCGGAGATGGCAAAGAAAGCTGCACGGCTAGACAGCGGGGAATTTGATGTGGTCTTCAGTGCAGCTCACATGCTCAGGTAAGTGTAGGATTGTGATTATTTGTGGTGCTACCACCGCATACTCCATTCCACATGTTGAAAAGAAAGAAAGGCATGTGTAAAAGGGGGAGGTGTGCCATGTTTGCACAGTTTATCCTCAGCTGGTCCGATTGACTGCACTTTATAATCCTCTTCTCTGGCGGCCGCGCCAGCTTTCCAGCTGTATATTTTCATATGCTCGTTCTCACTTTCGCTTGCCACTCTTGCTTTGCGAGATCTGGCTCACACTTCCGAATGAAAGCACGGCGGATTTGTCTGAACAATGAAGTGTTTGGAGGAGACCACAAGCCCTCGTCTTCGTCTGAATGCAAGGCGTTTGCAGAGATGTGCAAAATACATGAATGTCCAATGTTGACCTAGTCCGTCACAAGATTGTTAACTGGCTAGAACTGCACCAACATTCTTGCTGTACATTTTATTTCTAATGTAAATAAATGTACGCTGCCCCAGGGCAACCATTCACATAAACACATTTGTTCAGGGCCACAACCACTAGGGTCATACCGTATTTTTCGGAGTATAAGTCGCACCGGAGTATAAGTCGCACCTGCCGAAAATGTATAATAAAGAAGGAAAAAAACATATATAAATCGCACTGGAGCCCGGCCAAACTATGAAAAAAAATTGCGACTTATAGTCTGAAAAATACGGTATGCTCATGACCTGGGCTTTTGTAATGGTTCAAAACATGTTTTTCTTTCATTTAAATTCATCAGTTGTTTAAATATGATGTCATAAAAGGTAAGATAAAATCTATTTTGCTGTCAAAATTCAATAATAAGGTTGTTCAAATCAAATTAGGAGCGTGTAAGACAACCTGCACCCCCTTGCAAAAATGCAAAATGGTTCATTCCTTTTGGCGCCAAATCCAGCATGGAACTCTTCAGTGTTGAGTGAACACATGCATCATAATGTCATCAAAACTGACATGCATGCATTCACACACAGCGCCAACCTTTGGGAACCAGGATGAGATGATAGAAGAAAGGTAAAAATATGATAAATGTATTTGCGGCGGCATCGGACAAAGTTGTTTAAGATTCACTTTTGCATCGCATAGCACATAACTGTGGTGCGTTTAAGGAACCTTGATAAAGTTCAAAACAGAGCCGTCACTAGTTTTTAAAGACAGGGGAGGCTCAACCCAGAGTAGAGGTCAAATTAATAATAAATTAGAATAATAATGATGATTTGCATTCACAAATGATATTCCTACACGAATAAACTAAAACTTTAAACACCGTAGTAAACAGAAACTTAATGGAAAATAATGAAAATATGACAGTTTTTATTATTATTTACTCATTCTTTTTATGATCCGTTTCCCGGGTCATGTTTTGTTCTGTTAGTTTGACTACCTCAGTTCTGTTTTCAGCACCCCTGGGTTTGTGTTTTGGTATCCATGGGTGCTGATTATTTTCACCTGCCTCTGATTAATGTTCGGGACGCTCACCTGCTCCTGGGCACTAATCAGAGAGCTACATATTCCTGTCTTTCACCCCACACTGTCTGGCTGTCTTATTTGCTTCCACACAACAGTTAGGACGTCTAATCCTACGATTCCAGAGCTAAGCTTTGTTTTTGTTTGCCTGTTTTTATACTAAGCTTTCACGCAAGCTATTTCCTTGGCTTTGTTTCCCGTGCGATCGGCACACTAGTTTTTTTGTAGTTTTGCATGTTCCATCGACAATAAGTCATTGTCTCACCTGCACCTTGCCTTCAGAGTTTCCTGCTGCATCTTGGGAGAACGACCCACGCATAACCATGAGACCACGTCGTTACAATTCTGGCTCCTTCATAGTACATTTGTTAGCACTATTTTACAAAAAACACCAAACAATTTAAGGGGGTTTAAGAATACTGTAGGAAGTTTTTAGCCCCCCTAAAAAGTCCCACAGGTTTGAACACTTGATGAAAAACATTATTGATGAAACAAAGACATAAACATGCCAATATTGTGGACTTTCTGATCATAATAATTTAAATCACCAAAATGATTCCCGGGCGCAGCCACCGCTGCTGCCCACTGCTCCCCTCACCTCCCAGGGGGTGATCAAGGGTGATGGGTCAAATGCAGAGAATAATTTCGCCACACCTAGTGTGTGTGTGACAATCATTGGTACTTTAACTTTAACTTTAACTTTAGAGTGTGCCATCTACTCTGCTTTTGGTTGAGCACGTTGGGAAGACTGACATGTTCGTAGAACGCCGTCTATAATGATGGGAGGGTTTACATCTAAGAGGGAACTGGTCTACAATCACATCATCTAGATATGTTAATACCATCTTTAAAAAGTCAAAGACCTTATTAAAGTTGTCCATACAAAATATTGGTGGCATTACATACTGCATGCAAAACCCCTTAGTAATAATAATGAATAAGTATTATTAAAGACCAAAATGAGGCCACAAACAAAATCTTGTTTTGGGCCAAACAAAGCCTACAGCCTGCGCTAATATACAATCACCGTATTTTTCGGACTATAGGGCACACTTAAAATCCTTTCATTTTTTAAAAACTCAACAGTGCGCCTTATAACGTGCAAAATAATTTTGGTTGTGCTTACCGACTTCGAAGCGATTTTATTTGGTACATGGTGAAATAAAAGTGTGACCAGCAGATGGCAGTCAAACATAAGAGATACGTGTAGACTGCAAGATGACTCGCGTAAACAACACCAACATGTTATATGTTCCATTGAAAATATAGAACATTACACAGGGCACTCGAAAATCCATCAAAATGTTTTAGTACGACTTTGGTAAGCTATGAAGCCGCACCCCTTGATGGATCGTACTTTGCTTCAACATACGAGTATTATTATGGTGTGTTTATAAGGTAAGACTTTTTATCTGCCGTTTTGTTTCGCAATATTATGCAAAAGCAACTTTTCTTACCTTCTAGTACCTGCTGATCTGTATTTGGGATCTGCGTAAGTCCTCAAAATGTGCGCACGTCCGCCTTTGTAGTCTGTACCGACACCGTAGTCGATAAGCTTCTTTTTCTCTACCTTTTAGTTATGGGACATTCATCCTCCGCTGTTAACCATTTCTAATATAAAGTAGTGTAAAGGTCTTACTTACGTCTGTCAGTAAACTCGCCATGAAAGCGCTAAAACATACCGGCGTAGTGAGTTTACATTATTCACCCAAGGAACTTTAGTTATTAGAGTTCGGTCGGACGTTTTTTCACTGGACGTTGTTGTTGCACTAGTGAGCCACGGATGAGAAGATGCTGCTCCGTTATTGATTCAAGTAAAGTCTGAATGTCATTAAAACAGTTATCTCCATCTTTTGACACTTTTTCCACCTTGTCCTTGCACGCTACACCGCTACAACAAAGATGACTGTGAGAAGACACTGCCGAAGATGATCTGTAAAACATAATCTATGCAACATTTTGACCAAAGAACCACCATTACATGTTATGTAGACCACAAGGAAGTGTTTTCACCTTAGAAAAAAATAAAATAAAATGACTCCTTTGATGCGCCCTATAATCCGGTGCGCCTTTTGTATGAAAATCGACCTGACTAGACCCGCTCATTGGCGGTGCGCCCTATGGTCCGGAAAATACGGTACATATGAATGCAGAGGTTGTTTTATCCACGCTTTTCTCGGTTTACCTCTTACTTACGAGTCCACTTGTTGGATAAAGAACCAAGCGCATGTAGAGATTGTCTTGGTGTGGTTCCTGTCCCAGGCTGCAATATCGTGCCTTGCTCAGCACAACCCCTTATTATCCTGGTTTGTTAGCGCAAGTTCAATTCGACCCAATAATTCTACCCGCTCTATTGCAATGTAAACCTATTGGGAGACACTCGTGGTCATAAGCGGTGCTCAGGCTTTTCTCTGCCAGCTTGGCCCGGGGCCTGGCTCTTTCACAGCTCCCGCTCTTTATGTGTTTACGTTGGGTGCAGATGTGGAAAGGCCCCCAGTTGTTAGGAGAAGAGACACTTCTCGAAGAAGGAGGCGAAGCTCTTCAATGTGCAAATGTCTTTTATCGCCCTCCTGGGCACTTCTGATCATTTTGCTTCCAGACTAATAATCACATTCTTTCTCCTTTTAAACAAGTGTTATGAGTATTTTTTTTTGTCTACATTGACTCTAGTTTGCAGCCTTTTGAACAATAGGCTGTTTAATGCTTATAGGCCATTGGGGGGGTTTTATGTGTCAAATTATGTGATATTATACAGTAAGCTATATAATCACAGCCAAGGGAAAGGTTATCATGCACACACACACACACACACACACACACACACACACATTATTGTATTTGTTACCTTCTTGAGACCTCCGAATAAAGCCTAGGACCACCCTTACTAGGTATATAAAGATTTGTATTTACAACATTAATAATATATACATACTACGCAAATATAAAAAAGCTTTCTGTGAAAAATGAGTTGGAATTTCACAAGAAAAAGGTCATATTTCCACAAGAAAAACTCAGAATTTTGGCAGTATTATAATAAAAATCAAAAAATTTTACTCAACGCAAGTCAAATTTTTTCACAAGAAAAACTGAACATTTGTGTAATATTATGATAAAAGCTGGAATTTTACTCCATAACAGTCGCAATTTTACAAGTAAAGCTAAAAATGTTGGCACTTTTATGAAAAGAGTCGTAATTTTACTCGACAAAAGTCACAATTTAATGAGAAAACTTTAGAATGTTGGCAATATTACAATAATGATCGGAATTTTTACTTGGCAAAATTATGACAAAAGTCATAATTTTACTCCAAAAATTTCACTATTTTTACAAGAACAACAACATAATTGGCAATATTGTGATACAAGTCAGAATTGTATGTGATAAATGTCACCATTTTGCATTAAAAAGTAATCATTTTACAAGAAAATATTGCAATATTACAGAAACAGAATTAATATGAGATTGTTCCCAATTTTATAAGAAAGAAGTCGACACTGCTTTTAGTTCATTTATTTATTTTTTTATGTTTGGTTTGTAATTGTTTTTTAATCTTATTATTTACTTCAAGTTATTACAGTATGTCACAATATACATATTTATTTTATTTTTGTAATTAATTTTGGCCTAAGGGGGCGCATTTCAATTTCTTACACACACTTGTTATTACATATGTTGGCCAGAGGGGGAGCACTTCAGATTTTTACACACACTTGTTATTTCATATGTTGACCAGAAGGGGAGCACTTTTAAAACCGACACACAGTCAATTTGAAAAATCCCTCCTCTTTGGGACCACCCTAATTTTGATAGATTTCACCACCAGGGGTGCAAATGAGACATTATCTATTAGATGCAATGGTTTTCCGTATCGGGACCATGATTTCGGTCCTAACTTGTTCACTGGTCCTCATATGGAAAGTACTTTTCCTTGTTGATGTCTCAAGAAGGATAGAAATACAAGAACACACACACACACACAGTATGTACTTGCAGTTCACCTATTATATCAATTCCCATCCCATAGCCCATGTGTTGTTTATCATGTCAAATTGCAGCATATCTGAACGATTACAAGCATGTCATGATGTTAGCTATGCCAATTTGATCCCGTTTGGCTTGGTCTCAGCTCCCGTACAAAATGTCAAAAATGAAAACGTTGTACTGATGATACTTCACATTGTGTAGTACATCTTTAATTATATATCTATATTCAATGTTTAGTTGGCTTACACACAAATACATGTTTAACAGACAGGACCTCCGTGGTTTTCATCCAAATACCAATTTGTTCTCGCGGTATCAGCGTCATGCATCAAGTAACACCGTTTGCGCAGCAATTTGTATTTGTCTGGAGTTGATAAAGCATCTGTAAAATAAGATGTCCGATTAAGAAGATCAGTTCTTCGGCAGTTCATTTGTCTCCCATGTCTCCGTCCTCTCGTGGGTTCTGTACACGAGACACTTGTTTGTATGTTTGGCAACCATTGCCTTTTACATTCCTCACTTCACTGCAGTCTGGCAGCCTTTCGAACCTTCCTGATCTCCTTCAGTCGTGTGTTTAGTAGCTCTCCAGTCGACTTCTGCCAAACGTAGTGAAGGGTTGAGCAAGAAAATCTCCTTTTTTCCCCACATGGCTGTTTCCTAATCAGCTGGCAAACAAACCATATGGTTGTGGTTAGATGAAAAATCCACATTTGTGAAGAATGAATAATCCAGCAAATCGGATTGTCGGCATCTTGGTTACTTTTATATGTGAAAGCATGAGGAGGTAGAAAAATAGTTGTATTCAGCTATTTATAGTAGATTAAATTATAGACATATTATTTACTCACAATTTACAGATTTCAGGTACTATCACATGCTACATGGTATTATTTCTAGTACCTGCTTTTCCAGGTGTGCCAAGATGATACTACAGATCAGTGACGTGCAGTCACTAGAGGCCCCGCCTCACCTGCCATCATGGAAAGAAAAAAAATATAAAAAGAAAAACAATTAATTAAATTGTTATATGTATCCAGTGATTATACTATAAAGTTATTTTCCATTTAACTTCACCAGTTTTAGATTATTTTTATTCAAAATCGCTGAATTTTCACATTTGCCGTTCAAATACTGAGAAGAGACGGTGCTGTGATCAGCAGCCAGTTGAGGCACGTCACTCAGTTGTGCCTCAACATGGATTGCAAACTAAGCTAACTGCTGGCCTGCTGTGCAGTGAGACCGTATTGCTATATGAATTATATTATACATTTCCATAGTTTAGTTAGCTGAGGTATATAATGTACAGTGTATTTTGTCAACAACTGTATGTGTGTAACGTATTTCTTGTGCTGAGCAATCATAAAACTGCTGCGAAGACGCACTGGCTGAGGCTCGCAGTAATCCCGCCTCCTTGTGCCGGTTAATGCACCCCCGCCGTAGAACGCACCCCCCGACAGGAGTGCCCCACCAACCAAAGCCCACACCCAAACCCCCCACGTGCAAGACCGAACCCACTCAAAAAAGTCACCCAACAAGAAGCCAAAAAGTGCAAAAACAACAATGCTCGCGTTGGAGGAGCCGCGAATGACCGCAGGGCCACAACATTAGGTACACCTGCAGACTGCAGCACGGATTTCATATTTCATTCATTCACAACTCCTCCAACACGAACATTATTGTTTTTGCACTTTTTGGCTTCTTATTAAATAACTTTTTTAAAAGATTCAATCTTGCACGTGGAAAGTTTAAGTGTGGGCTTTAGTTGATATAACACTCCCGTCAGGGGGTGCATTCTACGGCGGGGGTGCATTAATCCAGCACAACCATAAAAACGTTTTTTTTTATTAAATGTGCTTTTTTGTGTGCTACAGTTTGTATGTGTAAAGTTCAAGTTAAGTTAAAGTACCAATGATTGTCACACACACACTAGGTGTGGTGAAATTTGTCCTCTGCATTTGACCCATCCCTTGATCACCCCCTGGGAGGTGAGGGGAGCAGTGGGCAGCAGCGGCGCCTCGCCCGGGAATCATTTTTGGTGATTTAACCCCCAATTCCAACCCTTGATGCTGAGTGCCAAGCAGGGAAGAATGCTGCTATGAGCTTTTAAACACAACCCGTTAACTGCTGCCAATCAAATAATGAATAAGATACTCTTTAGGGTTCATATGTTTGTAAATCTGACTGTGATGAAGTCAGTGCCTCACCAGCCATGAACCTCACTGCACGTCACTGCTACAGATGTGCTATAACCTCATGGTTATGGTTATGGTCTGAGTTTATTTCAAACTTGTACAGTCGTGGTCAAAAGTTTACATACACTTGTAAAGAACATAATGTCATGGCCGTCTTGAGTTTCCAATAATTCCTACAACTCTTATTTTTTTGTGATAGAGTAATTGGAGCACATACTTGTTGGTCACAAAAAACATTCATGAAGTTTGGTTCTTTTATGCAATTATTATGGGTCTACTGAAAATGTGACCAAATCAAGTATGTATACTTTTGACCCGGCAGATTTGGTCACATTTTCAGTAGACCCATAATAAATGCATAAAAGAACCAAACTTCATGAATGTGTTTTGTGACCAACAAGTATGTGCTCCAATCACTCTATCACAAACAAATAAGAGTTGTAGAAATGATTGGAAACTCAAGACAGCCATGACATTATGTTCTTTACAAGTGTATGTAAACTTCTGACCATGACTGTATACAGATACAATGCAAAGTTTATTTAATCCTACTCCTTTTCCATTTCATACAAATTGGTAACACATTTTTTCAGTTCCTGTTCTCATTTTGTAACGTAATTTACATCAATGAGTTCTAAATACAACAGTTCTCTTAATAGTTAAGTCAGTTATGATTCACATATTGAGATAAATAATATCTAATTTTTTAAAAACTTCATAATGTTAATCAAAATGATTCTTCCTTGTACTTTGTAAGCACTCTTAAACTGGATCATATCAGTACATTGTTTGACTTATTTACTTAATCCACACCATGATTTAATTCCACATACAGATATGCTAAAGGTTTTAAGTCTTGTGCATGCATACAAGTGTTTTAAATTAGTTTTCGTCTAAGGTCATATCATTTCTCCTTTTTTTTAAGAATGGTTATACATTCTTGGGTAGCAGGTTATAGTTTGCTTTGTGCATAATTTTAGCTGTTTGTAAATGCACCAAATCACAGAGTTTCAGTATTTTTGATTCAATAAATAAAGAGTTTAAACGTTCTAGATATCCAACATCATTTACTATTATAACTGATCTTTTTTGTAAGACGGTTAGTGAATGAAGTGTACTTTTGTAGTTATTTCCCCATATTTCTGCACAATAACTCAGATATGGTAACACTTGCGAGCAGTAGAGAATATGAAGTGATTTTGGTCCAGAACATATTTTGCTTTATTTATTACTAATGTATTTCTTGCCACTTAATGTTGTTTATTTGTTATGTGGGATTTCCAGTTCGTTTTGTCATCTATTATTATAACAGCCAAAAATGTGACTTGTTTTACCCTTTCAATGTCTACTCTGTCTATTTGTATTTGTGTTTGATTTTATCTTCTACTGTTTAGCAATATTTTAGCTATACTGAGATTCAAGGTAGGTATTTAAAAAAAAATTATAATCTTATTTATTCACTGTTGTGTAACAAAGCGAGAACAAACACATGGGATAAAACTGCTATGATACGAAAAGGGGTAGGATTAAATAAGCTCTGCCTCCTTCTACTCCTTTTTGGACATGCTGTAATAAAACAACTGGAAATATGTGATGTGTTACATTGAAACTGAACGCATGTTCAAAATAAACCGACACCAACCAACCGATGTAACATTTACTTTGGTCTATTATTCTCATTTAAGTATGGAAAGTAATTTGTTCTGCACCAATTCTTATTTACCGTATTTTTCGGAGTATAAGTCGCACCGGAGTATAAGTCGCACCTGCCGGAAATGCACAATAAAGAAGGAAAAAAACATATATAAGTCGCAGTATGAAAGAAACTGCGACTTATAGTCCGAAAAATACGGTACATATTATTGGATCACTTTATTATTATTTTCAAGTAACACATCTGTTCTATTTTGTAAGCTCTTTTGTTTTATAGAGTGCGAGACTTGTGAACATGTTGTTGCAGTTGTGTGTGGAGCTCAAGCGTGTCCTGCCATTGTGGTGCTTTGAGTAAGGAAGGCAACAAAACTATTCTTCTCTAAACAACTCAACTGTAAAATGCCTTTAACCCACAGCCGTTGGTGGGAGACAAAACAATAGGCTTACACTAACTATGCAGTGAATTATTGTTCATTGCTAATTTACATGTCAAGGGTGTTGTCTCAATTGATGTATTTAGACTAGGGACTAGGGTCGACAAAATAATAGAATGGAAAATGACAGCAGATGTCAGCAGACTAATTAGGAGTCTTTGTTTGTTTACTTACTACTAAAAGACAAGTTGTCTTGTATGTTCACTATTTTATTTAAGGACAAACTTGCAATAAGAAACATATGTTTAATGTACCCTAAGATTTTTTGTTAAAATAAAGCCAATAATGCGATTTTTTTTTGTGGTCCCCTTTATTTAGAAAAGTACCGAAAAGTATCAAAATTATTTTGGTACCAAAATATTGGTATCGGGACAACACTAATTTAGACGTTTAATTCTTACATCACTAAATTAATGATCTGAATGAATGAGATTGATGCTGTATTGAAGTCATGGGATCTACCGCTATTAATTATTGTTGCATACCGACTAATGAAACGTACACAACATACTCTGTAATAATTTGTATATACAAACAAGTTTTAGTGTCAAAATATTGCAGTTTAGGCAAGGCAAGGCAAGTTTATTTATGAGCACAATTTGTATACAAGGGAGTTCCGAGTGCACTACAGAAAATTAAAAGAAGACAAAAATAGAAATAAAATGATAATAATCCAAATTAAAATCCAGCCATTCATCCATTTTCTACCGCTTTTTCCTCTTGGAGTTGCGGGGGGGTCAATGAAACTCATAAAATATAATCATCATAAAAACAATCTAATTAAAATTAAAGAGTGTAGATAAAATATGTTCAGTTGTCGTATGCACAATTAAATAAAAGTGTTTTCAACCTGGATTTGAACATTGCCAACTTTGAGGACTGTCTTACATCTTCCGGAAGACTATTTCAGATTTTAGGAAAATGAAAGTGAAACCATGTTTAATCCCGACTCTGGGCACCAGTAGGAATCCACTTCTGGTTTAGAGATTTTTCTCCAAAAGTTTCTCATCGGGCCGGATATGCTGGCGTCATGTCACATATTTAAAGTGTCTTTTTGAGAACATCCTGACACTTATTAAATGGTTAGGTTTCTAAATAAATATTTAAAAATATTTACTTATTTCAGCGTCCATATATTTTCTCTGCATGCATGTAATACCAGCACACCTGAGACACATGGGATGGCATCAAATTTAGTATCAGAGGTCCCAGATTTAGCCCGGTGAATACCACAAGACTGATAATATGTATTTTCCGTACTATAAGACGCACTTAAAATAATTTGTTTCCCTCAAAACTCAAAAGTGCGCTTTATAACCAGGTGCGCCTAATGTACGGAATCATTCTGGTTTTACCTACCGACCTCGAAGTAATTTCATTTGGTACATTGTGTAATGATAAGTGTGACCAGTAGATGGCAGTCAAACATAAGAGATACGTGTAGACAGCAATATGATGGCAATATGACTCAAGTAAACAACACCAACATTTTATATGTTACATTGAAAATATAGAACATTACACACGCGCTCAAAAATCAAGCAAAATGTTTTAGTACGACTTTGGTAAGCTATGAAGCCGCACCGCTTGATAGATTGTTGGTGCATTAAACATACAAGTATTATTATGGTGTGTGTATAAGGTAAGACATATTATATTGCGTTTTGTTTTGCAATATTATGCAAAAGCAACTTTTCTTACCTTCTGGTACCTGCTGATCTGTATTTGGGATCTGCATAAATCCTGAAAAAAAGCCTTTGTAGTACGTGCCGACGCCGTAGTCGATAAGCTTCTTCTTTTTCTCTATCTTCTTGTTATGGGACATTCATCCTCCAATGTTGCCATTTCTAGTATAAAGTAGCGTAAAGTTCTTACTTATAACTTTCAATAAACTCGCCATGAAAGCGCTAAAACATACCAGTGTAGTGAGTTTACATTATTCACCCAAGGAACTTTAGTTATTAGAGAGTTCCGGTCTGTAAAACATAATCTATACAACATTTTGACCAAAGAACCACCAGTACAGGTCATGTAGACCACAAGGAAGTGTTTTATATTTAGAAAAAAATAATACTAATATGATTCCTTTAATGCGCCCTATAATTATAAATGAAAAAAGATCAAAAATAGATCATTAATCGGCAGTGCGCCTTATAGTCCGGTGCGCCCTATGGTCCGGAAAATACGGTAATTATATCCCTTAATCACATACTTGACAACCTTGAGACCTCCGATTTCGGGAGGGGGTGGGGTGGGCGTGGTCGGGGGTGGGGCGGGGGCGTGGTTGGGCCGGGGCGTGGTTAGGGGCGTGGTTAAGAGGGGAGGAGTATATTTGCAGCTAGAATTCACCAAGTCAAGTATTTCATATATATATATATATATATATATATATATATATATATATATATATATATATATATAAGAAATACTTGACTTTCAGTGAATTCTAGCTATATATATATATATATATATATATATATATATATATATTTATTTTATTATATATATATGTATATATAAATAAAAGAAATACTTGAATTTCAGTGTTCATTTATTTACACATATACACACACATAACACTCAACTCATTGTTGAGTTAAGGGTTGAATTGTCCATCCTTGTTCTATTCTCTGTCACTATTTTTCTAACCATGCTGAACACCCTCTCTGATGATGCATTGATGTGTGGCATGCACAAAAGTGCTTTCATCAAATGCATTAGAGTCTGGAATCTTCCATCTCTCCCTAGCATGGCCCAAAACCGGTCAATCTTTGCTTCCTGAGGAAGATCTTCAGTGCCAAGCACTTGGTAGTCCACTACTTCTTCCCGGAGGCTATCCAGGTCCAATCGCAGCTGCGGCTTGGAATTTACAAGCTGTTATGAGAGTAGCGTATGTGTGTGTGTGGCCCTTTAATAGGTGAGCATGTGAGGTGAGTGACGTCAGTGAGTGTGTGGGCGAGAGAAGAGAGGGAGCGGTAGCGTGAGTGCGGGTGGGGACTAGTTTGTTTTGTGTTGGATTGGCTGTGTGCAAGCAATCAATAAAGCAAGATTTGCAACTAATCACCGGACTCAGGCAGGAAAGGTGCAACAAAGCGTATATCTTCATCTTACTCGTCGTCGGCGTCACCATGGCTGTATCTTCCTCGTTCTTCTGCTTTGTCTCCTTTTTGTGTGCGCAGTTGTGCACTGCACTCTCTAAAAGCTATATATGTTATTGATGTTATAGATGGCAGTATTGTCCTGTTTAAGAGTGTCACAACATTGCTGTTTAAGGCAGACGAACTGCTTTACGGTAGACAAAAACATGACTGCTGTTGTTGTGTGTTTTATTACCGCGCTGGGAGGACGTTAATGAAACTGCCTAACAATAAACCCACATAAGAAACCAAGAACTCGCCCTCCATCATTCTACAGTTATAATGTGTTTGGGCAGGCACACTGTTTATATCGTGGGAAAGCGGACTCAGGTCCGCATGGAGCTGGAGGGGGCGTGGCCTCCAGCTCCGCCTGAATTTTGGGAGATTTTCGGGAGAAAATTTGTCCCGGTAGGTTTTCGGGAGAGGCGCTGAATTTCGGGAGTCTCCCGGAAAATCCGGGAGGGTTGGCAAGTATGCTTAATCATGATCTTGCTTCAGTGGTAAAAAAAAAAAAACCTGCATTAAACATGCATTAATGTTTATGTCAGTGGAAACCTGGTTATTCTTAAACGTGGTTGCCCTTTTACCTGGAACATTAAAATAAACGAGTCCGTTTATAATGGAGCACGACAGCCAACATGAAAGCCGGCCTCCTTTGATCAGCAGAAAGAAAGGAGCTCCACCACAGCCACCAAAGCCCCTCTGTCCTTGACTTTGTCAAAAAAAACTGCACAATTGTTACCATCAGTGAAAAGCACGCTAAAAAACAAAACAAAAAGAAGCTAAATAAGTTGTGTCATAGATAATGCATGACAGCGTGATATTAGACATGGGTGGATTACGATGTTCTAAAGTTGACATTTTAGTGTAATAAAATGTTTTGTGTTTCTATGCTCGCATGTCACGCTTTCCAATACTTGCAGTAAACAAGAATGTGTGATAAATTGACCGAGTCAGCCTAGCTTTGCCGTAATTCCAAAATTCAGGACTCAATTAACAAACAAAGTGCTCACGCTGCATTCCTCGGTTGTTATGATGTTATCGAGGGAGTGATCCTATCGTATTGAAAGATGCTATCCGATGAGAACAAAATCAGGCAAATGGATCAACCTTTCTCGTCTCCGGTGCTGCCCCCCCGTACCCCCCACTGTTATTTTCTCTGTGGCCCCTGAGCAGCCGTAAACACAGCAGGTTCAAGGCCTCCTCTGAGGATGCGGGTAATAAAGATGAGTAATGGCTACGTCTTTCTGTTTTCCCTTTTAGACAAGCCAGTCTGAATGAGGCAGCTGAGAAGTATTATGGACAAGCGGCAAGCCTGAGACCAAACGTGAGTACAGACCACAGATAATCATCATCAGGACTATTGCACCTGATGGATCAATGTTTCTTAACCATAGAAGCCCCCGAACAACGTACAGTCGTGGTCAAAAGTTGACATACACTTGTAAAGAACATAATGTCTGTCTTGAGTTTCCAATCATTTCTACAACTTTTATTTTTTTGTGATAGAGTGATTGGAGCACATACTTGTTGGTCACAAAAAAACATTCATGAAGTTTGGTTCTTTTATGAATTTATTATGGGTCTACTGAAAATGTGAGCAAATCTGCTGGGTCAAAAGTATACATACAGCAATGTTAATATTTGCTTACATGTCCCTCGGCAAGTTTCACTGCAATAAGGCGCTTTTGGTAGTCGTCCACAAGCTTCTGGCAAGACTCTGGTTGAATTTTTGACCACTCCTCTTGACAAAATTGGTGCAGTTCAGCTAAATTTGTTGGTTTTCTGACATGGACCTGTTTCTTCAGCATTGTCCACACGTTTAAGTCAGGACTTTGGGAAGGCTATTTTAAAACCTTAATTGTAGCTTGATTTAGCCATTCCTTTACCACTTTTGACGTGTGCTTGTGGTCATTGTCCTGTTGGAACACCCAACTGTGCCCAAGACCCAACCTCCGGGCTGATGATTTTAGGTTGTCCTGAAGAATTTGGAGATAATGCTCTTTTTTCATTGTCGCATTTACTCTCTGTAAAGCACCAGTTCCATTGGCAGAAAAACAGGCCCAGAGCATAATACTACCACCACCATGCTTGACGGTAGGAATGGTGTTCCTTGGATTAAAGGCCTCACCTTTTCTCCTCCAAACATATTGCTGGGTATTGTGGCCAAACAGCTAATTTTTTGTTTCATCTGACCACAAAACTTTCCTCCAGAAGGTCTTATCTTTATTCATGTGATGTCAGATTAAACATTTGTTTTGCCATATTGCCCAGCCCTAGTTGATATTGTTACCTGATTGGCTGTAAGCGTGTCCCTCCCATTCCTCGCTGATCAAATCATGTTTTGTTAGGTTGATGCAACCAACCATGCTTCATTCTTTCCAGTTTCTTCCGACCAAATTTAAGGTTTTATCGAACACATTTTTAATTGATATTAATTATGTGTCTATCGTGGGCAGCACGGTGGAAGAGGGGTTAGTGCGTCTGCCTCACAATACGAAGGTCCTGAGCAGTCCTGGGTTCAATCCCGGGCTCGGGATCTTTCTGTGTGGAGTTTGCATGTTCTCCCCGTGACTGCGTGGGTTCCCTTTCGGGTACTCCGGCTTCCTCCCACCTCCAAAAACATGCACCTGGGGATAGGTTGATTGGCAACACTAAATTGGCCCTAGTGTGTGATTGTTGTCTGTCTATCTGTGTTGGCCCTGTGATGAGGTGGCGACTTGTCCAGGGTGTACCCCGCCTTCCGCCCGATTGTAGCTGAGATAGGCTCCAGCGCCCCCCGCGACCTCGAAGGGATTAAGCGGTAGAAAATGGATGGATGGATATGTGTCTATCGTGATATATATTGATATTGTTTTATCGGCCCAGCCCTAATCTAAAGATTGCTATTGACTATAAAGTCAGACCGGGTTTTAAACAGAAGCCTGGTTCACAGGACAGTGGATAACACATGCTGACTGAGGAATCCCAGAGGATTTTAGTGTAGTTGTGCTTTTTTGTTTTTTAAATATGTGTCTCCTAACTTCTACATCCCTCCTTCCATCCATTTTTCCGCCGCTTATCCGAGTCCGGGTCGCTGGGGCAGCAGTCTAAGCAGAGATGCCCAGGCCAGCTGTGAGACATAGTCCCTCCAACATGTCCTAGGTCTGCCCCGAGGTCTCCTCCCGGCTGGACATGCCCGAAACACATCACCAGGGAGGCGCCCAGGAGGCATCCGTAGTAGATGCCCGAGCCATCTCAGCTGGCTCCGCTCTACTCTGAGTCTCTCCCGGATGACCGAGCCCCTCACCTTATCTCTGAGGGTGATCCCAGACATCCTGTGGAGGAAACTAATTTTTCCCGCTTGTATTCGCGACCTTGTCCTTTCGGTCATTACCCAAAGTCCATGACCATAGGTGAGGGTAGGAACGTAGACCGACCTGTAAACCTTCTGGCTCAGCTCCTTCTTCACCACAACAGACCGGCGAAGAAGGAGCATTTTAATTGGAACATTAATGTTGCAATTAAAATGCTTTCTGGGGCCAACAAGTTAATCTGGTTTGGCAATCTTTAACGTGCCCTGAAAGATCCTCATCTACCTTGTCTGTCCTAGTCAGTGGTTTCATGCATTGGTCCTTCCTCTCGAAAAGCGCTGGTGTTTTGTATGAAGAACATATGTTTCCAACAATTCCGTCCACTTAATGGATTTTGTCCTTTGAGTCATGCCATCCCCTGTAGCTCAGCAACTTAAGTCCCATCAGAGGCTTGTTTTTCATGGCTCTTCATCTTCCCTTTGAAAGTGTTCCTTTCCCACCGTGGCATTCTTTACCTTAATATCTGTCTGGACTATTTGAGCATTTGAGCGAGTCACTCTACAACCGAGTTTGACGCCCTCGCAGTCTTTATATGGTCTATGTTGCTCTGCTGCACATCTGGTGCTGCCTCGGCTGCCACATGCCACTTTTTGTGGAGGATTGAGAGGTAGACAGATTGCAGAGCTGCAGGAAATTAGGGGGGGAAAAATTAAAGCTTTTGACGAGGGACGTTTGCAAAGTGCCGTATGCGCTGCTACAGGGCAACGGGAAAAATGCAGGATATAAATCAAAGAGGTCTTAGCCGTATGAAGCGGAGCAAGGAATATTTTTGGCCGAGCTTACCTGAAAGGTTTTACTGGTGAGCTGTGGAGGGAACTTGGGGATTGATATGTCCTGCAAGGGGAAATATAAAGAACGTTCTTGGTTATCTGTGGAAAAACAACTCTAAAGTTGGTTCATTTCCTGAGTCTTTGCTCACTCTATTATTCATAGTGATGATGAACTGGGAATATTGACAGTGAAAAATGTGTGTAATTTAGAAATATAATTACTTACTGTACTATTCTTCATGCAGATGCTTTCTGTCAGCAGTGTTAGTCGAATAAAACATGTTTTGTTTAGCTGACCTCTCAGTTGTGCTGGGATATGCCTGTATTTGAATGAATGAATATGACCTAACGTATTTTCCGGACTATAAGGCGCACTTAAAAAAAATGTTTTTCTCTCAGAACTCGACAGTGCGCCTTATAACCCGGTGCGCCTGATGTAAGGAATAAGTTTGGTTGAGCTTACCCACCTCGAAGCTATTTTGTTTGGTACATGGTGTAATGATAAGTGTGACCAGTAGATGGCAGTAACCCCCCCCCCCCCTAGAGGGGGGGTTGGGGGGGTTACCCACATATGCGGTCCTCTCCAAGGTTTCTCATAGTCATTCACATCGACGTCCCACTGGGGTGAGTTTTTCCTTGCCCTTATGTGGGCTTTGTACTGAGGATGTCGTTGTGGCTTGTGCAGCCCTTTGAGACACTTGTGATTTAGGGCTATATAAATAAACATTGATTGATTGATTGATGGCAGTCAAACATAAGAGATAAGTGTAGACTGCACTATGATGGGTCTCAAGTAAGCAATACCAACATTTTAAATGTTCCATTGCAATAAGATGCTTTTGGTAGCCATCCACAAGCTTGTGGTTGAATGTTTGACCACTCCTCTTGACAAAATTGGTTCAGTTCAGCTACATTTGTTGTGTTCTGACATGGACTTGTTTCTTCAGCATTGTCCACACGTTTAAATCAGGACTTTGGGAAGGCCATTCTAAATCCTTAATTCTAGCCTGACATAGCCACTTCTTTACCACTTTTGACCTGTGATTGGGGTCATTGTCCTGTTGGAACACCCAACTGCGCCCAAGACCCAACCTCCGGGTTGTCCTGAAGAATTTGGAGCTAATCCTCCTTTTTCATTGTCCCATTTACTCTCTGTAAAGCACCAGTTCTATTGGCAGCAAAACAAACAGAACATAATACTACCACCACCATGCTTAACGGTAGGATTGGGGCTCCTGGGATTAAAGGGCTCACCTTTTCTCCTCCAAAACATATTGCTGGGTATTGTGGCCAAACAGCTCAATTTTTTTGTTTCATCTGACCACATAAATTTACTCCAGAAGGTATTATATTTCTCCATGTGATGTCAGGCAACCTAATGTCATCAGCCCGGAGGTTGGGTCTTGGGCGCAGTTGGGTGACCCCAACACACATGTCAAAAGTGGTAAAGGAATGGCTAAATCAGGCTCGAATTAAGGTTTTAGAATGGCCTTCCCAAAGTCCTGACTTAAATGTGTGGACAATGGCGAAGAAATAAGTCCATGTCAGAAAACAAATTTAGCTGAACTGCACCAATTTTGTCAAGAGGAGTGGTCAAAAATGTAACCAGAATCTTGTCAGAAGCTTGTGGATGGCTACCAAAAGCGCCTTATTGCAGTGAAACTTGCCAAGGGACATGTAACCAAATATTAACATTGCTGTATGTATACT
The DNA here is from genome assembly GCF_033978685.3 of Nerophis lumbriciformis. Lineage (NCBI taxonomy): Eukaryota > Metazoa > Chordata > Actinopteri > Syngnathiformes > Syngnathidae > Nerophis > Nerophis lumbriciformis. The sequence goes on along the minus strand of NC_084557.2, from coordinate 16,737,585 downwards.
TTTGACCCAGCAGATTTAGTCACATTTTCAGTAGACCCATAATAAATTCATGAAAGAACCAAACTTCATAAATGTGTTTTGTGACCAACAAGTATGTGCTCCAATCACTCTATCACAAAAAAAAAAAAGAATTGTAGAAAGTATTGGAAACTCAAGACAGCCATGACATTATGTTCTTTACAAGTGCATGTAAACTTTTTTGGGGGGGTTTGGTGGTAGCGGGTGGTGTATATTTTAGCGTCCCGAAAGAGTTAGTGCTGCAAGGGCTTCTGGGTATTTGTTCTGTTGTGTTTATGTTGTGTTACAGTGTGGATATTCTCCCGAAATGTGTTTGTCATTCTTGTTTGGTGTGGGTTAACAGTGTGGCGCATATTTGTAACAGTGTTAAAGTTATTTATACGGCCACCCTCAGTGTGAACTGTATGGCTGTTGACCAAGTATGAATTGCATTCACTTATGTGTGTGAAAAGCCGTAGATATTAAGTGACTGGGCCGGCACGCAAAGGCAGTGCCTTTAAGGTTTATTGGCGCTCTGTACTTTTCCCTACGTCCGTGTACACAGCAGCGTTTTAAAAAGTCATACATTTTACTTTTTGAAACCGATATCGATAATTTTGAAACCGATAGTGATAATTGCCAATATTACATTTTAAAGCATTTATCGGCAGTCCGATATTATCGGACATCTCTAATATATATATATATATATATATATATATATATATATATATATATATATATATATATATATATATATATATATATACATATTTATATATATACATATATACATATATATATATATATATATATATATATATATATATGTATATATATATATATGTATATATATATGTATACATATATATATATATATATACATATATGTATATATATATATATATATACATATATATATATATATAATGTATATATGTATGTATATACGTATATGTATATGTTTATATATATACTGTATATGTATGTATATATTTATTTTTAAATAATCAAACCAATATAACCAGGGAGCAATAGCTCAACAATCTCTTTTTTTATCCAAACAAAACAACATTATTACAGCAAACTTAAATGTCAACTCGTACACGCACACAAAAGTGCGGCCTACATGCTAGCCACTAGGCTACCGTGCAGTTAAAAAATGAATTGCACAAAAATTTTAATCGTGAAAATTGTGATTATTGAAAGTCATATCCACTCCAAAGATAACACACGAATACTTGAAGTATAAATCTCCTCTGTTGTTGTTTTGGTGTAGTATCCGGCAGCCTTGATGAACTTGGGTGCCATCCTTCACCTCAATGGGAAACTTCAAGAGGCCGAAGCCAATTACCTCCGTGCTTTGCGCCTCAAACCGGACGACGCCATCACTCAGTCCAACTTGCGTAAGCTGTGGAACATCATGGAGAAACAAGGCCTGAGGACCACCAGCTCCTGAGTTTTCATGGGAAAAAAAGTCGTATTTTGCCTCCTAAACTGACCTCATTGACGAGGAAGACTCAAGAGGAGCCTCCGGCGCTCTTCCGGTGGCGCCGACATGCACCTCAGCTTTTGACAGTGTTGCCAGACGTTAGGTAGACATTCAAATTGAATAATGTACCTCCTTAAGAACTACAGCACTTAAAATTAAAACTGGGAATGTTTTTTTTCCATTCTTTGGAATGAAGAAAAACAAAGTTTCTTCCATCGCCTTTAATGAATAAATCTGACAATAAGGTATTAACTCAAAACTATCAATAACAATTGAGACAAATTACATGATGATGATATTTGATGAATGCGTGAAAAAAGGGAATTAATTTATTTACAGCAATATAGAAACTTGGAAAGGTTGAAAAAAAGAATATATGTTGCTGATTACTGTTTTCTCTATGAACATGTAGACAGGAAAAGGAACTAGGACCTATGTGATGTATTTATTTTGCCTTATCTGTAAATGTTTGAGGATTTTTTATGGAGGGTGAAATGGGACAAAATTTAATGAATCTTTAAATAAGTATTTGTTAATTATAATTAAGATCAAATACTTTGATGTGTCATTAATTTATTTGATGTAAAATACAGGTTTTTTTGTGTATGTATATATATATATATATATATACATATGTGTATGTATATATATATATATATATATATATATATATATATATATATGTATATGTGTATATATATATGTATATATATATATATATATATATATATATATATACATGGGCGGTATAGCTCGGTTGGTGGAGCGGCCGTGCCAGCAACTTCAGGGTTCCCGGTTCGATCCCCGCTTCCGCCATCCTAGTCACTGCCGTTGTGTCCTTGGGCAAGACACTTTACCCACCTGCTCCCAGTGCCACCCACACTGGTTTAAATGTAACTTAAATATTGGGGTTCACTATGTAAAGCACTTTGAGTCACTAGAGAAAAGTGCTATATAAATATAATTCACATATCTATACATATATATGTGTATATATATTAAAAAGTGTGTGTGCGTGCGTGCGTATAGAAATGTTTATAATATAAATGATTATTTATTGAAGATCTCATTAATTAAATTGTTAAACAACTCATGGAATGATTAATTCAATTAATCAATAAATAATTTAATTGTGCAACTATGAAATTAATAGTTATTTGCTTTAGCTTTTTTATGGAGGGTCAAATGGGACAAAATTAAAAGAACAAATACATCTTTAAATAATGACGTAAGTTTGTCATTAATTATAATTGGACATAAATAAATCAATGTGTAATTTAGTTATTTATTGTAAAAGTAAAGTTGTACATTAGATTATAGAAGATTTATATTAAATATGTCAACATATACATAAATTAATATTAGAAATATAAATATTTGTTTTCTTGATTTCTTGAATTGATTAAATCATGAAATAAAATCAATTTGAATTAAATTGTGAAATAATAATGCAAAAATGAACTCATTAATGTAATCCTAAAATAATTAAATAATTTAATTTAATTGTGTATTTATTAATGAAATAATGCAATCAATAATTAAATGATTAAATAATTACATATCATTTTACATCAAATAAAATAATGACACATTTATGGATTTGATTCCAGTTATAATCAATTAATGACACCTTTAACAAATAAATATATACATACATATATATTTATTTTATTTTGTCCTTCCAGCATTTTTAGGCAGGGTAGTTATTCACTTACATCTGCACTGCTTAAGAAACAAAGTCTCCGTGGAACAAGTGGGAAGCGATGCTGTACATGGAAGCCGAATCTTCCCATGGAAGTTGCAAACACCCGGAGGCTGGTTGTGGTGACATCACTTCCTGTATACATATTGATTGGATATGAAGGAGTTTTCTAGCCCAACAAAAAAAAAAGGTATTTATAGCAATGCTCACCCTTTTTTTTAACACTTCAAAGATTTAGGGAAATGAGTTCCTTCCTTTGTGTTGGACTAATGTGAAGTGTTTGTATAAAAAGAATGCTAATATATGCGCACATGATGTAAAGTCACACGGAAAGTTTGCTTCACCTTTTTTATCGGTCAAATGTTTGGTCTGAGTTGTAATGTTTCATGTTGTATATTTTGTGTGATTAACATCCGTCTGTTTACAGTCGAAAGAAAATGTACAGAATTTGGGCGTGATGTCTACGAGTTGCTTATCATACAAACTTCTTAGACAATTCTGCCTCTTTTCTGCTGCTCGGCTCGGACACTCGATAAGTAATTTTGATCTTAAGGCGCCAAATAAGGTAAATGTTCTTCATTTCCTGTTTACTATTTGGCTCGTTGACCAGAGTTGCACGCTTCATATACTTTCTGCACAGCTGTTTGTTTAAAAAACAATTATATTTAGTATTTATTTTATTTGTAGATCAAACCTAGTGACGTATTTAATGCAGCAGATAGCAAACGACCATCATGAAAGAGTAACCCAGTATCAGTGCCGTGTCAACACAGCTAGTGAGTGTGCCTTACACTCACTGGAAATAACCAAGCCACATTGAATGCATCAGGGAGGATAAGAGACCAACACAGGAGAACAAGTAGGATGATACCTCGATTGTTGTTTAATTAGTCCTGTAAAATCAGAATCATATAAAAACCAAAGCAATTATTCCATAATGAATAATATAATCTCATTTAATCTGATCCAAAACACCCAACATTATCAACAAAAACACATTGTATAGAGAATAATTATAGTTTTGCAAATTATACAATGCAGAAACATTCTTGAATTTAATATTATTTCTTACATTCTTTGTGAAAGTGCTGGCACTCGCAACTTTCTTCGGCCCCGCGGTGGATTATTTTGCAGTCATAATAAAAAAAAAAGCAAAGAAACTCAATTGCCTTACACTCACTAGAAATAACCAAGCCACATTGAATGCATCAGGGAGGATAAGGGACCAACACAGGAGAACAAGTAGGATGATACCTCGATTGTTGTTTAATTAGTCCTGTAAAATCAGAATCATATAAAATCCAAAGCAATTATTCCATACTGAATAATATAATCTCATTTAATCTGGTCCAAAACACCCAACATTATCAACAAAAACACATTGTATAGAGAATAATTATAGTTTTGCAAATGATACAATGCAGAAACATTCTTGAATTTAATATTATTTCTTATATTCTTTGTGAAAGTGCTGGCACTCGCAACTTTCTTCAGCCCCACGGTGGATTATTTTGCAGTCATAATAAAAAAAAAAAAAGCAAAGAAACTCAATCGGCAACATATAGAAATACTTGTTTGGGCACTGAATTCTGTGGAATGATGTATGAAAAGCGAAAGGATGTGTGAAAAACCGGTGAAAAATTGTGGCGGAAACCAAATCATACAAAAAGTGAGGTGTATAAAATCCTTTGTTTACTTCAACGGTTGACCTTAAGGGATGCATTTTAGGATGAAGGGGAGCAAGGAAAAGGGCCGTTTCAGAAAAGCGGAGTAAATACCGTAGCAATACTGCAAGCATGTGAGTTTGCGCCACTCGGCCCACCCGGTACAAGAAAAAGCGGGTACAAGCCGTGCAGTGGAAAAGGGGCATTAGATCGTGAGTTATTGTGTTGTGTTACCATGGCAACGGAACCAGCTGGCACTGTGTTTTACCTGCTAAAATGGAAGGTGTATGTTCATTTCCATCGCGCGACTCGTCCGTCTTAAAAGCGAGTGAAACGTTTTTCACAAAGTGGGGGTAATCACACGTTCACACGTTTTGTTTAACAAAGTGTTTGATTTGTTGGGTGATGTACTTTATTTTTTTTCTTTATTTTTATTTTTTTCGTCTTGCTTGAGTCAAGTGTTCCACTCTGTGTCTCCGCTCAGGGATTTCAAGCCGTGCATTATTGTAGACACAATTCTTCACAGAGCTAAATTATAGATTTATTTTTGAAAGTGTTTGTACATATTTAGTGAGATTTGTAACATTTTTCTCCTTTTTGTAAAAAAAAAAACATTTTTTTTTTTTTGTCCTCTTATTTTCTGCCCTAATAAATTGAAAGTGTTACGCACTGGTTTTGCTTTGTTTAGCATTAATTGTGTGGTCTTGCAACATGTTTAACGCAGCATTTAATGTCACTTCCTCCCCGTGTACATTTGTCTGAGCTTGTCATAAAAAAAAAAAGTGTAATGGAGCTCCTCGGCTTTGATCGCAACAAAGAAGACGTAAACATTCCCACATGGACTAGGTAGCACATGTTCAGGTACAAGCTCACGGCCTGCCTTGTACTTCCTGTCAGAGAAAACACAGAAGCCGCTCTAATGTCCGCGAGAGGTTACACGTTGCATGAAAGAAAATGTGCTTTCACTTTGCATCCTGCTGTTCCTGACATTCCTCAGTGGGAACGCTCAGGCGGGTGACGACTGAGTGGGGTGGGAAGCGTGCATGATGCAGACAACATTTGTGTTGACATACTTTGCTGATCAGGAATGTTGTTGTGGACACACATGGAACACCGATGATCTTTTTTTTTTATGAACATAAAAGATGAGATGCTCTCCCCGTCGTCATCAAAACACCAAATGAGGGTTTAGACTTAGACTTAGACAAACTTTATTGATGCACAAGGGAAATGGTTGTTTCCAGGACATGATTCAATGATATGATCATTCCTTTCACTAAAAGCTTCCAGAGTGTCAAAAATAACGTTGCTTTCTCTTTTAATAGACGCTGTCCCCAAATCGTCTGCTGGTTGTGTCACCCGCAACCCTTGTTTCTTAAAGGGGAACATTATCACCAGACCTATGTAAGTGTCAATATATACCTTGATGTTGCAGAAAAAAGACCATATATTTTTTTAACCGATTTCCGAACTCTAAATGGGTGAATTTTGGCTAATTAAACGCCTTTCTAATATTCGCTCTCGGAGCGATGACATCACAACGTGACGTCACATCGGGAAGCAATCCGCCATTTTCTCAAACACCGAGTCAAATCAGCTCTGTTATTTTCCGTTTTTTCGACTGTTTTCCGTACCTTGGAGACATCATGCCTCGTCGGTGTGTTGTCGGAGGGTGTAACAACACGAACAGGGACGGATTCAAGTTGCATCAGTGGCCCAAAGATGCGAAAGTGGCAAGAAATTGGACGTTTGTTCCGCACACTTTACCGACGAAAGCTATGCTACGACAGAGATAGCAAGAATGTGTGGATATCCTGCGACACTCAAAGCAGATGCATTTCCAACGATAAAGTCAAAGAAATCTGCCGCCAGACCCCCATTGAATCTGCCGGAGTGTGTGAGCAATTCAGGGACAAAGGGCCTCGGTAGCAAGGCAAGCAATGGCGGCAGTTGGCTCCCGCAGACGAGCGAGCTAAACCCCCTGGATGTCTTGGCTCACACCGTCAAGAGAAGAATATCGACCCTAGCTTCCCTGGCCTGCTGACATGAGGGTATGTCTACAAAATATATTAATTGATGAAAACTGGGCTGTCTGCACTCTCAAAGTGCATGTTGTTGCCAAATGTATTTCATATGCTGTAAACCTAGTTCATAGTTGTTAGTTTCCTTTAATGCCAAACAAACACATACCAATCGTTGGTTAGAAGGCGATCGCCGAATTCGTCCTCGCTTTCTCCCGTGTCGCTGGCTGTCGTGTCGTTTTCGTCGGTTTCGCTTGCATACGGTTCAAACCGATATGGCTCAATAGCTTCAGTTTCTTCTTCAATTTCGTTTTCGCTACCTGCCTCCACACTACAACCATCTGTTTCAATACATGCGTAATCTGTTGAATCGCTTAAGCCGCTGAAATCCGAGTCTGAATCCGAGCTAATGTCGCTAGAGCTTGCTGTTCTTTCCGCCATGTTTGTTTGTATTGGCATCACTATGTGACGTCACAGGAAAATGGACGGGTGTATATAACGATGGTTAAAATCAGGCACTTTGAAGCTTTTTTTAGGGATTTTGCGTGATGGGTAAAATTTTGAAAAAATCTTTGAAAAATATAATAAGCCATTCGGAACTGATTTTTAATGGTTTTAACCCTTTTGAAATTGTGATAATGTTCCCCTTTAAAAGAAAAAGAAAATTATTCATTGTAAATCATTTATTTTTGGAATAATTAATAATCAACCTAATTGTGAAATAATGAATTCAAATGTCTAATAATAGAATCAGTTATAGTTATTTACTTATTTTTTCATACAGGGTCAAATGGGACAACATTTAAAGAATAAATACATCTTTAAAAAATTAAAATGTAAATGGGTTATACTTGCTTTTCTACCTTCAAGGTACTCAAAAGCGCTTTGACACTTATTTCCACATTCACCCATTCACACACATTCACACACTGATGGCGGGATCTGCCATGCAAGGCCCTAACCACGGCCCATCAGGAGCAAGGGTGAAGTGTCTTGCTCAAGGACACAATGGACGTGACGAGGTTGGTAGAAGGTGGGGATCGGACCAGGAACCCTCAGGTTGCTGGCATGGCCACTCTCTCAATAACGCCATCCCAATTACTTAAATGTGTTAATTATAATTGGAAATTCATAAATAAATGTGTAATTAAGTTGTTTAAAACTAACAAAAATTAAGTAAATATATAAAATTAAAATTGTATATATATATATATATATATATATATATATATATATATACAATTTTAATTTTATATATTTATATATACAGTACAGGCTTAAAGTTTGGGCACACCTTCCCATTCAATGCTTTTTCTTTATTTTCATGACTATTTACATTGTAGATTGTCACTGAAGGCATTAAAACTATGAATGAACACATGTGGAGTTATGTACTTAACAAAAAAAGGTGAAATAACTGAAAACGTGTTGTATTCTAGTTTCTTCAAAATAGCCACCCTTTGCTCTGATTACTGCTTTGGTTTCCTTTTCAAGTAATCCCACTGGAGTCTGAAACACTTTCTCAGCCTCCACCGCCACACCTTCATGCAAACTGGGATCTTACGACTTTTCACACTGCAAAAACTGAAATCTATTTAAGACTAAATATCTCAAATAAGGGTGATATTTGCTTATTTTCTGTCTGATAAGATAATTCTTCTCACTCAGCAGATTTTATGTTAGAGTGTTTTACTTGTTTTAAGTGTTTTGGTCCTAAATTATCTCAGTAATATATTACAGCTTGTTGCTGAGATTTTATGACCTATATTGAGTAAAACATGCTTGAAACTAGCATATCAACTGTTGCAAAGCTGTGTCATCAACACTCACAAGTATAAAACTAATTTTTCAAAGTAATAATTTCTTATTTCAAGCATGAACAAAAAAAATCATGACTTTGACACAATTTTGTCTCATAATTAAAACGGATGGACTTTGCTGTTTTATTTTCAATGAAACAAGAGAAAATATGTACTCATAAAGTAGTAAAGTTGGCACAGTACAGTAAACTGACTTGTTAATATTTAAACATTTAACATGTGACATTTCTAACAATTTTTATCAGAAATAGTTCATGCACATTCAGATGAATTCTTCAAAATTACAATTAAAAATGTTTCGGCGGGGGGCCGGGCTGTATATATATATATATATATATATATATATATATATATATACATACATACATACAGTTGTGCATACCATGGGAGAATTTATGATTTCTTGGCCATTCTTCAGAGAATATGAATGATAACACAAAAACCTTTCTTCCACTCATGCTTAATGGTTGTGTGAAGCTATTTATTGGCAAACAACTGTGTTTACTCTTTTTAAATCAAAAGAAGAAAAATGGGCTGCATGGTCGAGTGGCCAAAAAGTTACATTTTGGTCTCATCACTCCAAATTGCTTTGTTCCAGAAGTTTTGAGGCTTGTCTCTGTGCTGTTTGGCGTAATGTAAGTGGGATACTTTGTGACATTTGCGCAGAAATGGCTTTCTTCTGGAGGCTCGACCATGCAGCCAATTTTTCTTCAAGTGCCTCCTTATTGTGCATCTTGAAAAAGCCACACCACAATTTTTCAGAGAGTCCTGTATTCCAGCTGAAGATATTTGTGGATTTTTCTTTGCATCTCGAACTATTTTCCTGGCTGTTGTGGCTGAAATCTCTGCTGGTCTACCTGAATTCCTCATTTTCCACTTCTTAATCAGCGTTTGAACACTGCTGATTGGCATTCTCAATTCCTTGGATATCTTTTTATACCCCTTTCCTGTTTTATGCAGTTCAATTACCTTTTCTCGCAGATCCTTTGACAATTCTTTTGCCTTCCCCATGACTCAGAATCCAGAAACATCTGTGCAGCACTGGATGAAAGATGCAATGGTCTGTCAGAAGCCCAGAAACTCACTGACCTTTTATACACACACATTAATTACAAACAAACAGGTCACAGGTGAGGATTGGAACCTTGATTAGCCATTCAAACCTGTTTGTGTCAACTTTTGTGCATGTTATCAGATCAAAGTCACTGGGGTATGTAAACTTTTGATCAGGGTCATTTGGGTACTTTCTTTTGTATATTTTGGTTTAAAAAGTAAACACAGTTGTTTGCCAATAAATAGCTTCACACAACCATTAAAAACTAAACTAAAAACTAAATCACACAAATGAAGGTCAGGTGAGTAAATTATTACAGTGGTTGTGAATGGACATAAAAAATACAAGTCAAAATGTTGGGTCATTGAAACTTCAAAATGATCGGTCAGTGCATCAGGGACACATTTTGAATGGAAGTTTCTGGCTTTTAAACCAAAAAAAAAAAATCCTCAAGCGCTTTATACCAACAGATGTTTCCAATCGACATTCAACGTGGTTCGAATTAACGTGATTGTGACAAATCACGACTGAAGGACTCATCGACAACATTTCTGCAACAGTTCAGCCATCTAAAAGGAAGTGCTGATACACAAATGGCGTGACCTTTGCGCCTTTAAATAAATTGTACTTTCACTGCTTTTGAAGAGTTATGAAAGCAAGTAAAAGTTCAAACAAAGTCTGCGTACCTGCCTGGTGTTATCAGGTAGATACTTTGTGGTATGTGACGGAGGCTCAGCGCTCTCACGTGAAGCACGGCTCATTCTCCTTGGATCAGGCCACTGCGCAGGATGCTCACAAGAAGTCAGCAGCCATTGTTTTTGATTTGATAGAAGAAGCAATCAAGTTCACGTCCAGAAGGGAAATTGTATTTTTGCTGTCCAATATTATGATATACTGTACCAGTAATATCGTCGTAGACTAGAGATGGCCGATAAATGCGTTAAAATGTAATATCGGAAATTATTGGTATCGTTTTTTTTATTATAGGTATCGTTTTTTTATTTTTTTTATTAAATCAACATAAAAAACACAAGATACACTTACAATTAGTGCACCAACCCAAAAAACCTTCCTCCCCCATTTACACTCATTCACACTCATTCACACAAAAGGGTTGTTTCTTTCTGTTATTAATATTCTGGTTCCTACATTATATATCAATATATATCAATACAGTCTGCAAGGGATACAGTCCGTAAGCACATATGATTGTGCGTGCTGCTGGTCCACTAATAGTACTAACCTTTAAAGGGGAACATTATCACCAGACCTATGTAAGCGTCAATATATACCTTGATGTTGCAGAAAAAAGACCATATATTTTTTTAACCGATTTCCGAACTCTAAATGGGTGAATTTTGGCGAATTAAACGCCTTTCTATTATTCGCTCTCGGAGCGATGACGTCACAGCGTGACGTCACATCGGGAAGCAATCCGCCATTTTCTCAAACACCGAGTCAAATCAGCTCTGTTATTTTCCGTTTTTTTGACTGTTTTCCGTACCTTGGAGACATCATGCCTCGTCGGTGTGTTGTCGGAGGGTGTAACAACACGAACAGGGACGGATTCAAGTTGCACCAGTGGCCCAAAGATGCAAAAGTGGCAATAAATTGGACGTTTGTTCCGCACACTTTACCGACGAAAGCTTTGCTACGACAGAGATGACAACAATGTGTGGATATCCTGCGACACTCAAAGCAGATGCATTTCCAACGATAAAGTCAAAGAAATCTGCCGCCAGACCCCCATTGAATCTGCCGGAGTGTGTGAGCAATTCAGGGACAAAGGACCTCGGTAGCACGGCAAGCAATGGCGGCAGTTTGTTCCCGCAGACGAGCGAACTAAACCCCCTGGATGTCTTGGCTCACACCGTCCCTTATGCCACCGAAGATGATCAAGAGAAGAATATCGACCCTAGCTTCCCTGGCCTGCTGACATCATATCCAAAACTGGACAGACGTTGTGACGTCACATCGGGAAGCAATCCGCCATTTTCTCACTTTCGTCGGTGTGTTGTCGGAGGGTGTAACAACACGAACAGGGACGGATTCAAGTTGCACCAGTGGCCCAAAGATGCGAAAGTGGCAAGAAATTGGACGAAATTTGTTCAAAATACGTGACTGTGGGGAAAGCCGACGAAATGGTCAGTCGTTTGTTCCGCACACTTTACCGACGAAAGCTATGCTACGACAGAGATGGCAAGAATGTGTGGATATCCTGCGACACTCAAAGCAGATGCTGACATCAACTCCAAAACTGGACAGATCAGCTTTCAGGAAAAGAGAGCGGATGAGGGTATGTCTACAGAATATATTAATTGATGAAAACTTTATTCATTACTCGTGGTTTTACGTAAATTATTATACATAAACTGTGTTTACCAATAATTTAGCTTAAAAACATTTATCTTTTTCAATCATTCGAGTAGATTCGGGTAGTCTTGTGTAATGCAGTATTTTGTGTCTATTTAGGTATGGTTAACCTGAGTGCTGAAATCGTGGAAAAATATATGTTCTTAGCGCACCTGAAATGGACTGTCTGCACTCTCAAAGTGCATGTTGTTGCCAAATGTATTTAATATGCTGTAAACCTAGTTCATAGTTGTTAGTTTCCTTTAATGCCAAACAAACACATACCAATCGTTGGTTAGAAGGCGATCGCCGAAGTCGTCCTCGCTTTCTCCCGTGTCGCTGGCTGTCGTGTCGTTTTCGTCGGTTTCGCTTGCATACGGTTCAAACCGATATGGCTCAATAGCTTCAGTTTCTTCTTCAATTTCGTTTTTGCTACCTGCCTCCACACTACAACCATCCGTTTCAATACATGCGTAATCTGTTGAATCGCTTAAGCCGCTGAAGTCCGAGTCTGAATCCGAGCTAATGTCGCTATACCTTGCTGTTCTATCCGCCATTTTTGTTTGTATTGGCATCACTGTGTGACGTCACAGGAAAATGGACGGGTGGTTAAAATCAGGCACTTTGAAGCTTTTTTAGGCATATTGCGTGATGGGTAAAATTTTGAAAAAAACTTCGAAAGATAAAATAAGCCACAGGGAACTGATTTTTAATGGTTTTAACCCTTCTGAAATTGTGATAATGTTCCCCTTTAACGGTTAATTTTACTCATTTTCATTAATTACTAGTTTCTATGTAACTTTTTTTTTTATTGTTTTACTTTCTTTATTATTCAAGAAAATGTTTTTAATCTATTTATCTTATTTTTTTCAAAAGTACCTTATCTTCACCATACCTGGTTGTCCAAATTAGGCATAATAATGTGTTAATTCCACGACTGTATATATCGGTTGATATCGGTATCGGTAATTAAAGAGTTGGACAATATCGGATATCGGCAAAAAGCCATTATCGGACATCCCTATCGTAGACGATGATACTTAGTGGCCGGGGTTCGCACGCCTGCATTGTTCTTGACAGGAATGCACGTATTGATTTGATAAATACTGCTGGCGAATACTTTCTGGACTTTGGCATGCCTGAGGAGTCAAAGGTCACTCTATACCACTATAACACTATGATCGATGTTTGTTACAAAACTAAATGTGGTGTTATGTGTTCAGGGAGGAGGAGACGGCACAGACAGGAGGGACGTAGTATAAGCTCTATTTATGTATATACATACACTATATTTATAAATAACAAATAACAATATTAATAACCAAGGGATTGGAGTGTGACTAAATCCAAGAGTGTATGGTGTGTGACTATGTGTGGGGAGTAACTGCTGAGTGTTACCGTGAGTGTTGAGCGAGAGAGGCGCAAGTCCAATAGGGGCAGAGCAGGCCTGTAGATCAGTGAGCAGGCAGGAAGTCAGGGACTATAGCAAGGCGTTGAAGCCATACTTGCCAACCCTCCCGATTTTCCCGGGAGAGTCCCGAATTTCAGTGCCCCTCCCAAAAATCTCCAGGGGCCACCATTCTCACGTATTTCTCCCGATTTCCACCTGGACGAGAATATTGCTACACCATCCTTCACTGGGCGCCGTTTCCGGCCGGACAATAATAACGGTTACACCTCTAAGTCAAGCGCGGCAATCAGAACAGAAGAAGAAGAAGACGAAGCAGAAGAAGAGACATGGCGACGACGAATAAGAAGAAGTAGTACGCTTGAAAGTTCCAAAATTATTGGAAAAAATTATTTCAGTTCATCCAGGACAGCTCGAAGGGGAAGGGGTATGCTGCTTGCAAATTCTGTAGATCAGACTTCTCCATTGAACACGGTGGACGAACGGATATACCGTATTTTTCGGAGTATAAGTCGCACCGGAGTATAAGTCGCACCTGCCGAAAATGCATAATAAAAAAAGAAAAAAACATAAGTCGCACTGGAGCCCGGCCAAACTATGAAAAAAACTGCGACTTATAGTCCGAAAAATACGGTACTCATTCATGAACGGTCAGAGAAGCACAAGGCTGCGGCAACGCAGCACCGGTCACAGCCCAGTATTATGGGCCACCTTTTGAATATCTCCCTAATTCTGAGGTCTCAAGGTTGGTCGAAGGTCCGTGTCCAGGCGGGAGGTCGAGATCCAAGAGGCAGCCAGGGAAGCAGAGGGAACGCGGGAAGCCGAGACACACTCCTCGTAACGTGGAAACGAAGGCAGGCTGCAGGGAGGACGACAAGGAAGGACACGAGACAATTCAACACGACGGTGGAGAAACACAGAGAGAGAATGCATAGAGCTTGTTTAGTCGGCTTACTGTACTGGAAGAGATGACTACGTTCTGGCCCGGGATAGCAGGTTGTGCAGGCTTATGAAGGCAGGTCCTCTGATCAGCCACAGGTGCGCTGATTGCTGGTGATTGATTGCAGCCGCTTGCTGCCGCCGGACTGACACGCGCCTGACGCGCTCCTGGAAGTGCGCTCAGCGCAGTGCGCACATGAATATGCACTGACGTGCGCCCGGGCCGTGATATGTGGGACATAAATAATAATGGAAGTATAAATGTTTGTATATAGCATATTGTTGGTACAAATGTTTAACCAACACGTGTACAGGGATATTTCACAACTGTTTGCGGCTCTTTAGCGCTGCCCTAGTAGCTCCCTGGAGCATTTTTAAAAAAACGATTGAAAATGAAAAAAGATGGGGGAAAAATATATTTTTTTGGTTTAGTATTTTTTCTGTTTGAAGACAAACCTTCCCAATTGTTAGAAAGCCCACTGTTTAATATGTTAAATATGCGTATTTGGTGAACATCGTTTTGTCCTACTAATTTCGGCGGTTCTTGAACTCACCATAGTGTGGACTGTGACGCAACAGTTTGTTTACATGTAAAATCTTCCACTCTTTCTTTGTCTCATTTTGTCCACCAAAAGTTTTATTCTGTGCGTGAATGCACAAAGGTGCGCTTTGTTGATGTTATTGACTTGTTGGAGTGCCAACATGCTATTTAGGCTAGCTGTATGTACATAATGCATCATTGTGCCTCATTTGTAGGTATAGTTGAGCTCATTTAATTTCCTTTACTTTTATCCTTTTTGTATATAATTTAGTTTTGCATGTCTCATGACACATCAGCTGTACGTAATATTGGCTACATTTAAGATAGTTGTTTGTGTGCCATGTTGTTCCAGACCACAGCAAACAGCCTGCCGTTCCCTTTAACTTGGACACACACATCTATACCTTTGGCCATTTAAAGCCATTCATTTCCAGGAGTTATCTCACCTTCTGAGTAGCCTCTGATTTACTAATGGTTTCTAATGTTGTAAAAATGTGCAGATTAATTATTACATTTCAACATTTAAGTCAACGAAGATTTGCTTCAGTCTGCGACACATAGTCAATTTGATAGTAGGTTATTTTAGTTAATATAGACACTTACATCATGTGTTGCCTTCATTATAACACTTATGTAAGGCTTTTTATTTTTTGCTTCTCCAGACTAATTTGTTTTTTGTATTTTTGCTCCAATATGGCTCTTTCAACGTTTTGGGTTGCCGACCCCTGGTTTGTGTCTTTATTGTGTATATATTTGAACAGTGTTTATGTTGTGTACAAGGTGTATTTATACTATTTCGTGTAAAGGAAATGTCACATTTCTATGAAGCTCAAGATCAGAGTCTGATGTCTCCTGATGGCTGCTGGTTAGCGCCTTGCATGGCAGCTCCCTCCATCAGTGTGTGAATGTGTGTGTGAATGGGTAAATGTGGAAGTAGTGTCAAAGCGCTTTGAGTACCTTGAAGGTAGAAAAGCGCTATACAAGTACAACCCATTTACTACATCTTGTATTTGGGGTTGTGTATAGGGTTAAGCGAAATAAGTGCTCAACTTCAGCCTAAACCCTTTCGGTCTGTAAAATTGTCAATTTATGAAAGTAAAACGTATTTTGTTGAACGCTGACCGAATAAATAATAAACAATAGAAATTAAAAAAACTATAACCATAGAACGGTCCAAAATGTCTTGGTAAGATTTGTAAAAGCCAATGAGAGAGAATTAGTGGGTATAACTCAGCCTGATTGGTCTATTGAACAAATGTACAATGTTCAGTAATAAAAGTCTAAACATTACATAAGTAGGGACAGTAATTAAAAACATGACTCCTATTTAATTGCAATATTTAGCCACATTCAGTATGTATTTGCCTAAGCGCCACTTATTGTGTATTTATTGTTATGATTAATCACACCAGGTTAGAGCCTGTGTATTATTCTCCTTAGTTTAATGGCCTGTTAGGTTTTTCAATGGTCCTTTTTCCTCCCTTGGTTGCGTTTTCTTGTTGCCAGGTGGCTGATTAGCCGCACCTGCCTTTTGTTTATTGATTAGCGTCCTCACCTGGTTCTGCCCCTAATCACTGCCCTTTATATTCTGGTGTTTACCCTGGCTTGGTGGCTGGTCCGTTGTTCGCCGGTCTATTGGTCTCTACAGACGACAGTTTGTTTGTTGGTTTTGTTGTTTGATTCACCCTACGTACGTTTTTCACTCCGTTATCTACACGCCACGGGGGGGGGGACGTGGCACGGTTGGAAGAGTGGCCGTGCCAGCAACCTGAGGGTTCCTGGTTCAATCCCCACCTTCTATCAACTTCGTCACGTCCGTTGTGTCCTCGGGCAAGACACTTCACCCTTGCTCCTGATAGGTCGTGGTTAGCGTTGCATGGCAGCTCCCGCCATAAGTGTGTGAATGTGTGTGTGAATGGGTGAATGTGGAAATAATGTCAAAGCACTTTGAGTACCTTGAAGGTAGAAAAGCGCTATACAAGTATAACCAATTTACCATTTACCACGCTAAACTAGCACCCCGGTGTATGTTACAATGCCCTCTGTATTGAAGTAAAGCATGGGTGTCAAACTCTGGCCCGCGGGCCAAATTTGGCCCGCCGTGTAATTTCATTTGGCCCTTGAGGCAATATCAAAATAATATTAGAGCTGGCCCGCCGGTATTATACAGCGGCGGTGCCGCTGTAACACCGCATTCACCGCTAATACTCATACTTGCCGACCCTCCCGATTTTCAGTGCCCCTCTCAAAAGTCTCCCGGGGCAACCATTCTCCCGAATTTCTCCCGATTTCCACCCGGACAACAATATTGGGGACGTGCCTTAAAGGCACTGCCTTTAGCGTCCTCTACAACCTGTCGTCACGTCTGCTTTTCCTCCATACAAACAGCGTGCCGGCCCCTGTCACATGATACATGCGGCTTCTACACACACATAAGTTTCAAGACATACTTGATCAACAGCCATACAGGTCACACTGAGGGTGGCCGCATAAACAACTTTGACCCTGTTACAAATATGCGCCACACTGTGAAACCACACGAAAAAAGAATGAAAAACACATTTTGGGAGAACATCCGCACCGTCACACAACATAAACACAACAGAACAAATACCCAGAATCCTATGCAGCCTTAACTCTTCCGTGACGCTACAATATACACCACCCGCTACCACCAAACCCTGCCCCCCCCAACCCCGCCCACCTGAGCCCCGACATTAATGAACCAGCATCCCAGAAAAGATGGCAGGTATCTGGCTTGGGCACATCAGATTAGACTGAGCAGTAAAAAGGCCTGAATGGTTGATTTATTCATTATTTTATTTTCAAATTTATTAGCCTGTGGAAAAAGTAAATTTTGATATTTACCTCAGAAGGCTGCAAATAGAAAAGAGGCATTCCATTTTTTATTGAAATTTCATTTAATATACCATTGATGTTTTTTCGTTTGTTTTTTGAAAGTTGATTTTGCACTATTAAGTTATATAAGCGTTGCTTGTTCCATATTCAGTGTTAAAGCAAATCAGTGTAGCAAATTGAGCAAAATTAATGTTTTATTCATGCACTTTCTCTTACTACTTCAAGGCTTCAATGTTTGATTCATTCATTATTGTTTTATTTTCAAATGTATTATTAGCCTGTGGAAAAAGTTTATTTTGATATTTACCTCAGAAGGCTGCAAATAGAAAAGAGGCATTCAATTTTTATTTAAATTGTATTTGATATGCCATTGATGTTTTTGAATTGTTATTATTATTATTTGAAACTCGATTTTGCATGTCACTATAAAGTTATATAAGCCTTGCTTGTTCAATATTCAATGCAAAACTTGTTTGGGTCCCTATTAAAAGGTTAATTTGTTCAACCTTGGCCCGTGGCTTTGTTCAGTTTTAAATTTTGGCCCACTCTGTATTTGAGTTTGACACCCGTGAAGTAAAGAATCATCTTACCTGCACCCGCCCTAGGTCCTCCGCGTCTTTGGAATCGCAAACACTTCACCAAACACTTCACAACAAGTCACCTTACGACATTTCTTCATATACCCGCTAGAAGTGTTTAATTTCTAAACTACAGAGAACGTCACGGGTCTATTGGGGGAACATAATGTATTATTATTATCAATGCAAATTAATTTTTACGATAATACATGAACCCACTTTGCCACAAATTATTGAATCTTAACTCATTGAAATATTCACATATTACATAACACAATTAGGATTAACACAATGGCGGGTAGTATTCTAGTTTGTATTACAGTCCGTGTCACATTTTAATGGGTCGTACTGATGTGGGTTTTTTTTAACCTCATGAAATAAAGTTGTCTCTCCAACTCCTCACATTTGCCATCTTATAAAGACAATATGTCATCCTCTTCAATTTCTAGAGACGTTTAGCAGCTTTTGCTCCAAAGTGCTCCGAATACAGAAGTACCTTCTCTTCAATTCTACTGAAAACTACAATTTTAGAGATGCCAAGTGTTTACATGTTGTTGTTTTTTTAAGTGAAAGTTAAAGTTAAAGTACCACTGATAGTCACACACACTAGGTGTGGTGAAATTTGTCCCCTGCATTTGATCCATCCCCTTGTTCACCCCCCTGGGAGGTGAAGGGAGCAGTAAGCAGCAGCAGTGGCCGCGCTCGGGAATCATTTTGGTGATTTAACCCCCAATTCCAACCCTTGGCTGAGTGCCAAGCAGGGAGGTAATGGGTCCCATTTTTATAGTCTTTGGTATGACTCGGCCGGGGTTTGAACTCACGACCTACCAATCTCAGGACAGACACTCTAACCCCTAGGCCACTGAGCAGGTTTTCTTCCTAAGAGCAGAAAAGATGGTGTCTACTTAATTACATTGACGACACAGCCTGCAATTATTTGGACCACTGTGTCTTTTTGAGCTGATGCCATTATTTGAGGAAAATACGACATTACACACAGTCTGGAGCTTCATTATACCATTTTTTTTTTCACTGAATCAAACTTTTTAAATAGGAATTACACTGTTGCTTTTTTTAGTATAGAGTAATCTAATGAATTACTTTTACGTATGTTACAACACCATTACTGATACACTTGGTGTGACGTGGCACACTACATTTGAGGTGGTTGCGTTGATGTCAACAACATAGCGGCAGTTCATTTCAGGAAGAAGGTTTTTACTAGTGCAAGCAACAGCCACCACAAACACACACACTCGCACACATTTACTACTACTACTACTGCGGGGGGATAATGAACAACAGTTCGATGAAGTGATAATCATTAAGTCCTACAATACCCCGTTTGTGGATAAGGTGAGACAGCCATTGACACACATTCAATCGCTTTAATGAACACGAGAACCATATGGTGATATCCTTTACACACTGATGTCGGTTTTTGATGCAGTACCGCCTGAGGGATCGAATGTCATGGGCATTCTGCTTACGTGCAGTGATTTCTCCAAATTCTCAGAACCTTTTGATGATATTAAAGACGTTAGATGGTGAAATCCCTAAATTCCTTGCAATAGCTCATTGAGAAATCATGTTCTTAAACTGTTCGACAATTTGCTCACGCAAAGTGGTGACCCTCACCCCATCCTTGTTTATGAATGACTGAGCATTTCATGGATGCTGCTTTTATTGCCAATCATGGCACCCACCTGTTCCCAATGAGCCTTTTCACCTGTGGGATGTTCCAAATAGGTGTTTGATGAGCATTCCTCAACTTTCTCAGTCTTTTTTGCCACTTGTGCCAGCTTTTTTGAAACATCAAATTCCAAATGAGCTAATATTTGCAAAAAATAACAAAGTGTTCCAGTTCGGAAGTTAAATATCTTGTCTTTGCAGTGTATTCAATTGAATGTAGGTTGAAAAGTATTTGCAAATTACTGTATTCTGTTTTTATTTACGATTTACACATTGGCCAACTTCACTGGTTTTGGGTTTGTACAATACAGAACACAGTATGAGTGGGAAGAACTGTAAGGGGGAGCACGAACGAGGAAGGAATCATATCAGACCAGACTAAACTTCACTGGTTTTGGGTTTTGTAATTTAAAATATTAACTACTTTTTATAGTACCGAGTAATTATGTTAGTGATGTATTACTTTTTGGTGAAAAGTAACTAGAAAACATAATTATTCATTATTTGAAAGTAATGTTCCTAACATTGTTAGTGATACCTTGATTTTGATAAAGTCATCCCTCGCGACAACGTGCTTCAAATATCGCAGTGTTTTTTAAAGCATATTCTACAAAGTTCTGTCATAAATTAAGTATTAGATTAAAACTTATTTATCTCATACATGTCTTACAGTGCAGTATTTGTCTTATTTTCTCTTGTTATTTTGTGGCGTTCGACAAAAATCTTCGCCAAGCGAGGCTTCCGTTTCCGTGTCGGGTGAACAAAGCTAACAACAACATTGCGGCTAATCTTGGCACTCATGCATCTTAATCGTGACTATCAAGTTGACCAACTTTTGATGGAACGGATTTTGATGCAATTTATCTCAAACTTTAGTCTCATCGTTAACGCGTCTCCACATTGGTGGGACTGGCATGGGTGATGTCAAAAGACAAGACTTGACACGCACCCGACTCAATGTGAGTCGGTACGCCATTAATGCTAACAAGAATGCTCTCAGCTCTGAGCTATCAGCAGCTGTCTGGGCAATGCAAAGTGGAGATTAAGGCTCAGTCCAAATTCTCCCTCTTACCCCTTCGTTTTACCCTCCCACTTGGCCCTTAGCATCTAGGAATATGGACGCCGCTTGAGTATCGCTATAACATCCAGCCTTGCCGGTGTTCTGAGAAAATATGCTACCCCATGAAAATCTACTGCCAGATGCTACTGAACATGCACACTCATGCGTATCAATGCTAAAGGTATTGTCAAACAAAATAACCATAGCAATTAAGGTGAAACAAAACAAAACGTTGATATATATGCATTCCAACAAGTCAATAATATCAACAAACCGCACCTTTGTGCATTGAAACTTTTGGTGGACAAAATTAGACAAAGGAGTGGAAGATTTTACATGTAGACAAACAGTTGCGTCACAGTCCACACTATGGTGAGTTCAAGAACCGCCGTCCTTGCACGCTACACCGCTACAACAATGATGACGGGGAGAAGACGCTGTCGAAGGTGAGCCACGTCAATAAGACAAAACGGCGCATCCTGAAGCGACTGTCAGAAAGTGTATTGAAGATGATCTGTAAAACATAATCTATGCAACATTTTGACCAAAGAACCACCATTACATGTTATGTAGACCACAAGAAAGTGTTTTCAATTTAGAAAAAAATCATAATATGACCTCTTTAATGCGCCTTATCATCCGGTGTGCCTTATGTATGAAAATAGACCTGAATAGACCCGCTCATTGGCAGTGCGCCTTATGATCCGGTGTGCCCTATGGTCCGGAAAATACAGTATTTAACTTATTGTTTCATAATTTTTTTAACTCACACTCTTGTGATTCATTTGTTTACTGTATATCACTCGATATCTAGAGAGGTATCTGACCTCACTTTGTTTCGAGTGCTTTGCCGCCCTAACACTTACCTGACTGAGAAATTGGATAACACTTGATTGACATGAACGCGCAACACCAAGTTTAGGGGTAAGAACCCAAGGGGCGAGGGGGAGTATTCGGATTGGGCCTAACTCTCTTGATTCAAGATGTACTTCATCGTCGACATTAATAACCCAACTTTGGTGTGAGCTATGTGGAATGACAATGCAGACACGCAATGCTAACAACACAAAAATGCTAACAACACAGCTAATGATGGTAGCTGCGACTCCGTCTTCCCCCCTCACAAAAACGGACCGCACAAAATAACAAAGACGGTTTTTCTAATAAATTGTTCATGTTAAGTTTATTGAGATTGTCCATCCAGCCATCCATTTTGTTCCACTTATCCGAGGTCGGGTCACTGGGGAGGCAGCCTAAGCAGGGAAGCCCAGACTTCCCTCTCCCCGGCCACTTCATCCAGCTCTTCCCGGGGGATCCCGAGGCGTTCCCAGAGAGAGACATAGTCTTCCCAAAGTGTCCTGGGTCTTCTTCGTGAACTCCCACCGGTCGGATGTCCTCCATGGGGAGGCGTTCGGGTGGCATCCTAACCAGATACCAGAACCACCTCATCTGGCTCCCCTAACCAACCGGACTAAACTCACACGCATTACAAACATAGCAGCTAAAATCATCGGCCTACCCACACCCAACATTTCAGACTTAAACCACAGGTCCATCACCCGACTGGCAAAAACAATAGTCCAGGATATCACTCACCCACTACACCAATACATCATCCCACTACCATCAGGGCGCAGGTACAGAACTATCACATTCCTGAGGGCCCGCCTCAGGAAAAGCCTTATCCCTGCAGCTATAGCCGCCCTTAACAGCAGGCACGGCCGACCTGACAAGCCTGTAAATGTGTGTTGGTCATGTATGATGTCTTTTTGTTGTTTTTTGTGATGTGTAATGTCTATTGTTTAAATGTACGGCAGTGACAATGAATTTCCCCAAAGGGGCCAATAAATCTAAATCTAATCTAATGTGGAGGAGCAGCGGCTTTACTTTGAGCTCCTTACAGATGGCACCCTATGTCTAAGGGAGAGCCCCGCCACCCGGCGGGGGAAACTCATTTTCGGCCGCTTGTACCCGTGATCTTGTCCTTTCGGTCATAACCCAAAGCTCATGACCATAGGTGAGGATGGGAACGTAGATCGACCGGTAAATTGAGAGCTTTGCCTTCCGACTCAGCTCCTTCTTCACCACAACGGATCGATACAGCGTCCGCATTACTGAAGACGTCGCACCGACCGATCCGCCTGTCGATCTCACGATCCACTCTCCCCTCACTCGTGAACAAGACTCCGAGGTACTTGAACTCCTTCACTTGGGGCAAGATCTCTTTCCCAACCCTAGAATGTCGACTGTCTTTATTGCTTTTTGCCCTCTGATAGTGATTTTTTTACCAGGTTTTTGCAGAAAACCTTACACCCGTGGTTTCACCACAGAGGATCCTCCAGGCTACTGGTGAGTACTGCAATCTACACTTGACTGCACTCAAGGATACTGAAACAATTGTAAGGCTGACTACATGGATGTTATTTAATGTGAAAAGGTCTCTAATAATACTATAAAATATTTAGAATGCCTTGAACAGTTTTTTGAACTATTAAACATATTTTTTTAAATGATAATCCTACTTTGTGGAAATGTGTTTACCACGGTTAGGCCTGCAAGCAATTAGCCGTTATAAACGAGGGACGACTGTAATCCGTTCCAAACTGTCTGACGAACACCGGATCCAATAGAAGTTATTAAATCTTATGTGGCTACTTCCTATAAAACCTCCTAATTGCTGGTGAAACACTCATCTCTTGCTGGACTCTTTGTCCACCTGCAGTGTGTGGGAGTGACGTCCCCCATGGGGTCTACAAAGTCGATCCAAGTGTGGATAAAAACCTGTGTCTGACACAGCCGATGGCCGTGCAGCGCCTCAAAAGGGCCACACTTGATGATTTATGGAGCTCTACCACCAGCACAACCCTTGAGGCCCTCTGAACACACTTTATTTGCCAGGTTGCTTTGGCAGCTGTGTGTTTGCATACCCCAACGTCGGGACTGATTAGTTCCAGAGACACGGAAGAGGATGTGAAGATCCAGAAGCGTACTGTCAAAACAACAAGTTCTTCTCCAGGCAGCTGGATTTCCACTCAAATGCCATCGCATGTTAGTGGGAGATCACAGCATGGAACCAAAATTTTGGATGGGTCCTACATGGAATCCACCTCAGGCTCCAATCATCTTGAGTTGGACCGAAGAGTCTCGTTATGATAAGGAGGAGTCAGTCATCTGACCTGTGAGGGGTCATTTCAGGTGATTTAACGTACAATGACAGCTACAGTGGAGATCAAGCAAAGTGCGGGTTAGCAGCTTCCCTTCATGGTACGCCAACATAAATCAACCAAGCTTTTGTGCGTCGTCCTGGCAACTACTTCAAGACATATTTGGTCTTATCTTGTGGTCTTTGAAGACTGATGCCATCATGTCCCTCAAAGTAAAATACCTGTAAGGTCCAACGTATATTTCCCGGGCTGTAGAGGGCACCGGTATTTAAGCGGCACCCATCTGATTTTCGAAAAAATAAATATTTGTACATATATTATCTGCACCAGACCATAAACTGAAGATATATACCGGTTTGTAAATGTTTATCTACATACCTTTATTGTATAACGGTGCATGTCACAAGGCAGTAAAACAGCTGATCATACAAAACAGAAGTCATCAAGCGAGCTCTCCAATCAGCTAAACTGACTCAATAACTCCACAGTGACGTTTTGGTGAATTTACGTATTTGAAACAATACAAAAATAACACTATTGTAATAATACTAACACAGACACTTAAACGTGTTAGGATATTCGCTAATGCTAATGACGCTAGCTTGATTACATTATGATAAGATGTAAAAATATGCATGAAAAAACTCCTGCAGACATCACACATGGGACAATTTAGTAAGTATGAATAGTTTTAGTTACATTGTAAATTCTTGGGATACAAAATGGGATACACTTCCGGGTCAAGGCACAAAACAATACATTTCAAATCCGCAGCCACTGCAGTGAGCAAACTCGCCCAAAAGATGGCGCCATAGCACAAACAATAACACCCCTTTCATTGTCTCTGTTGGTGTTATATGACATGTATTTGTTGAATACAAGACATTATGGATGTTAGCGAAGTAGAATCTATAATCTAGCTGCATTGTTTTATTAACCCCAGGGTTCAACACGTGGAAGAAAAGTAGCAGTGTTTACCATATGGAGAATTGTCTTTGGAGGTAAAGTAATAATAATAATAATAATAATGAATTTGAAGCACACTTTATATTTGTTAAAATCTCAAAGTGCTACAAAGTATAAAAATAAAAATAGAAAGTAAGAATATATAATAAAAAATTAAAATAGAAATGAAATCAAGACACACACTAGATAAACACTAGATAAAACAGAAACTTAGATAAAAATAGAAATAAAAGCATGAAAGCACATGATAAAAACAGACAAGCAAGCATCCATCCATCCATTTTCTACCGCTTATTCCCTTTGGGGTCGCGGGGGGTGCTGGAGCCTATCTCAGCTACAATCGGGCGGAAGGCGGGGTACACCCTGGACAAGTCGCCACCTCATCGCAGGGCCAACACAGATAGACAGACAACATTCACACTCACATCCACACACTAGGGCCAATTTAGTGTTGCCAATCAACTTATCCCCAGGTGCATGTCTTTGGAGGTGGGAGGAAGCCGGAGTACCCGGAGGGAACCCACGCAGTCACGGGGAGGACATGCAAACTCCACACAGAAAGATCCCGAGCCCGGGATTGAACCCAAGACTACTCAGGACCTTCGTATTGTGAGGCAGTGTATTTAAAAACAAGAAGGCAGAGAAATTAGATAAAAGCTGTGCTAAAAAGGTGAAGTAAAATAACAATGGTCTATCTTAAAAAAGTGTTAAGGTGAATTATACAAACCCCAAAACCAGTGAAGTTGGCACGTTGTGTAAATAGTAAATAAAAACATAATACAATGATTTGCTAATCCTTTTCAACCTATATTCAATTGAATAGACTGCAAAGACAAAATACTTGATGTTCGAACTGGAAAACTTTGTTATTTTGTGCAAATATTAGCTCATTTGGGATTCGATGCCTGCGACATGTTTCAAAAAAGCTGGCACAAGTGGAAAAAAAGACTGAGATAGTTGAGGAATGCTCATCAAACACTTATTTGGAACATCCCACAGGTGAACAGGCTAATTGGGAACAGGTGGGTGCCATGATTGGGTATAAAAGCAGCTTCCATGAAATGCTGAGTCATTCACAAAAAAGGATATGGGACGAGGGTAACCACTTTGTGAACAAATGCGTGAGCATATTGTCGAACAGCTTAAGAACAACATTTCTCAACGAGCTATTGCAAAGAATTTAGGGAATTAACCATCTACGGTCTGTGATATCATCAAAAGTTTCAGAGAATCTGGAGAAATCACTGCACGTAAGCGATGTAATTACGGACCTTCGATCCCTCAGGCGGTACTGCATCAAAAAGTGACATCAGCATGTAAAGGATATCACCACATGGGCTCAGGAACACTTCAGAAAACCACTGTCAGTAACTACAGTTAGTCGCTACGTCTGAAAGAGCAAGTTAAAACACTACTGTGCAAAGCGAAAGCCATTTATCAACAACACCCAGAAACGCTTCCAGCTTCCCTGGGCCCGAGCTCATCTAAGATGGACTGATGCAAAGTGGAAAAGGATTTCCAAATCATCCTATTCTGTTTTTATTTACACATTACACAACGTGCCAACTTCACTGGTTTTGTATTTTGTATTTTTATAATTACATTGAGAAACCAACCATCCGCGTTTAAGCTACATTTTGTACCAGTGTGAGGGGCAAAGGCAGCAAGGGGGGTGAAGTGTCTTTCCCAAGGACACAGCCAGGAACCCTCAAGTTTCTGGCCGGTCGCGCTACCATCTGAGCCACGCCGCCCCAAGTACCACTTTATCTCCGCTACACTGTTTTAAGAGGTTATTTGTGCCCACTGTAAATATTTGCATCTCTATATCGTCCTGAGGGATTTGGCTGACCTATTTCACTGTACATTTGTACTGTTTGCATGCACCTGTCACTGCGTTTACATCTGCTCAATACCACTCGGGATATTCTCCTGTGTTCTATTTTTACAACGCTATGTCGTCTTGCTGCAACAAGACCGATCTCTCGGACAAACTGTCTTGTCACTTTTATTTGCTTCGCCCTGGGAATTGCTGGGCATGAACAACCGGAGCAGAAAAGGAGCGATAAAAAGACGGGAGGGGGCCGGTTTAAATTTGTTTAGGTTCTATTGCGGTCCACTTTATTGTTGTAACGACAACATCATAATACTGTCAGGGTTTTTATCTGACTATTCCAAAGGAAGCGGACTCTTTCTTAGGTATTGCTTTAACAGAAAGCTTTAAAAACATCTTTAAAAGCTGCCTTTTATTTAAACTAGGTTCCAATTTTTCTTTTCCCTACTTGTAGTATTTTATGCCAGGAGGAAACCCGCTTGTTAGAAATGCTACGTTTTATTGTGGTATACATGTACTGAGCTATGTGGAATGACAATGCAGACACGCAATGCGAACAACACAAAAATGCTAACAACACAAAAATGCTAACAACACAGCTAATGATAGTAGCTGCAGATTTTTTTTCCTTAGGCAAAAATATTACAACAAAGAAAAAGAATGCACACAATAACATAAAACATAGGGGGGGAAGAAAACAGACATTTTTTTTCTAATATATTGTTCATGTTAAAGGGGGACATTATCACCAGACCTATGTAAGCGTCAATATATACCTTGATGCTGCAGAAAAAAGACCATATTTTTTTTTAACCGATTTCCGAACTCTAAATGGGTGAATTTTGGCGAATTAAACGCCTTTCTATTATTCGCTCTCGGAGCGTTGTGACGTCACATCGGGAAGCAATCCGCCATTTTCTCAAACACATTACAAACACCGAGTCAAATCAGCTCTGTTATTTTCCGTTTTTTCGACTGTTTTCCGTACCTTGGAGACATCATGCCTCGTCGGTGTGTTGTCGGAGGGTGTAACAACACGAACAGGGACGGATTAAAGTTGCACCAGTGGCCCAAAGATGCGAAAGTGGCAAGAAATTGGACGTTTGTTCCGCACACTTTACCGACGAAAGCTATGAGATGGCAAGAATGCGTGGATATCCTGCGACACTCAAAGCAGATGCATTTCCAACTGGACTGGACAGATCAGCTTTCAGGAAAAGAGAGCGGATGAGGGTATGTCTACAGAATATATTAATTGATGAAAACTGGGCTGTCTGCACTCTCGAAGTGCATGTTGTTGCCAAATGTATTTCATATGCTGTAAACCTAGTTCATAGTTGTTAGTTTCCTTTAATGCCAAACAAACACATACCATATCGTTGGTTAGAAGGCGATCGCCGAATTCGTCCTCGCTTTCTCCCGTGTCGCTGGCTGTCGTGTCGTTTTCGTCGGTTTTGCTTGCATACGGTTTAAACCGATATGGCTCAATAGCTTCAGTTTCTTCTTCATTTCATTTTCGCTACCTGCCTCCACACTACAACCATCCATTTCAATACATGCGTAATCTGTTGAATCGCTTAAGCCGCTGAAATCCGAGTCTGAATCCGAGCTAATGTCGCTATATCTTGCTGTTCTATGCGCCATGTTTGTTTGTATTGGCATCACTGTGTGACGTCACAGGAAAATGGACGGGTGTATATAACGATGTTTAAAATCAGGCACTTTGAAGCTTTTTTTAGGGATATTGCATGATGGGTAAAATTTTGAAAAAAACTTCGAAAAATAAAATAAGCCACTGGGAACTGATTTTTAATGGTTTTAACCCTTCTGAAATTGTGATAATGTTCCCCTTTAAGTTCATTGAGAATGTCAGAATCAGAATCAGAAATACTTTAATAATCCCCGAGGGGAAATTAAGATTTTCAGCACAATCCCATTGAAGAGCAGACAAACATTACAGTGAGACAGAACAGGATTGCTGACGGGTCTGCCAACTTCTGGTGCCCCTTACAAAAAAGGTGGGGTGGGGGGGGGGGCTCTAAAATGTAATCCTACTTTGTGGAAATGTGTTTACCACGGTTAGGCCTGCAAGTCTGGGACACTATTGACTTATCTGTTAGAGACATCATTGACAGCAGCTTGATTTCTGGCAGTGTCCCATCTTTTTGTAAAGGAGCTGTTGTTGAGCCTTTGATAAAAAAAAAAAAAAAAACAGGTCTTGATCCTACAAGTTTGTCAAATTATCGGCCCATTTCTAAATTACCTTTTGTGTCAAAAATTTTGGAGAAATGTGTTTTGGCACAACTGCAGCCTTTTTTAGATGAAAATACCACTTTAGATCCATTTCAGTCTGGATACAAAGCTTTGCACAGTACTGAATCTGCACTTTTTAAAGGTTTTTAATGATTTGCTTTTAATGTCTGACTCTAGCAGCTCTGCCATTTTAGTGTTTTTAGATCTTACAGCTGCCTTTGACACAGTCGACCACACAATTCTTTTAGACCGCCTGAAAGACTGTGTTGGTGTGAGGGGGACTGCATTAGAGTGGTTCAGATCCTACCTGTCAGAGAGGTCCTTCTCTGTCAGGCTGGGGGACGCCACCTCTTCTTCTGCTCCGCTTTACTGTGGTGTCCCCCAGGGATCTATTCTAGGCCCCATCCTGTTCGCTCTATATCTCCTCCCGATTAGAGAGATTTTTACTTTTATGCAGACTACTGCCAAATTTATATGCCGATTTCAAAAGGTCACGGCCCCCTGACACCCCTTCTCTACTGTCTATGCGACGTCAAGGCTTGGTTAGCCCAGAATTTTTTAATAATGAATGAGGGAAAAACGGAAACTTTAGTTTTTGGTCCGGCCCTTACTGACTTGGGACCATTGCAAAATTATGTGCGTCCCAAAGTCACCAACCTTGGCGTCACTATAGACAGCGATTTTAAACTTGACAAACAAGTCAATGGCGTTTTAAAATCGTGTTTTTATCATCTTCGTCTTTTAGCAAAGGTAAAACCGTTTTTATCTTTTAACCTTTGCTGTTTGTTTTTAAAGCTTTACATGGACTGGCACCTCAATATACCTCGGACCTCATCCAAATTTACAATCCTGCGCGCTCTGAGGTCCGAGAGCCAGCTCCAGCTCGTGGTGCCCAAGACCAGACTTAAAACCAGGGGAGACAGGGCCTTCTCTGTGGTCGGCCCTAAGCTCTGGAACACTCTGCCCCTCCATGTTCGAACTGTTCCCACAGTGGAGTGTTAAGTCTTGTCTTAAGACCCACTTTAATTCTTTGGGTTTTAACACTACGTGAGTTGCGTGGTCCTCTGTTGTCCTCTGTGTTTTTAACATTCTGATTTCTATTTACTGTTTTAATTGGTTTTTGTCATGTCTGTGTGATCATGTTTTGTTTTTAGTCATGTTCGGTTTTGTTTTTGGACTTTTTGTGCACTTTTGTTTTGTTTTGTCACCATAGCAACCATTAGTTTTCACCTGTCACGTCACGCACCTGTTTCACGTTTTGAGTCACGCACCTGTTTTCACTAATCATGTCTATAGTATTTAAGTTAATTGTTTTCAGTTTGTCGTTCTGACGACATCCCACAATTATGCTCTACACACTCTTCATCCTCTTAGATCATGCTTCATGTGCCATGCCAAAGTAAGTTTTTGTTCCATGTTTATAGTCTTTTTGGTTTCATAGTTTGTTCTCCGCCATTGTGCGCACCTTTTGTTTACTTCTTTTTGTTTTAGTAATTATAAAATAAATTATGTACTTACATTCCCGTCTCGCCCGAGCCAACTTTCCGTTGCATCCCGGAAAAGCAAACACCCAGGACCAAGTCATGACAGTTTTACCCTTTAAAATAATTTTTAATCATTTTTATTTTATATTGTTTTGTTTTATATGTATTTATTTTTTGTTTTTATTCAGTCATTGGTGGAGCTAAGGATAATATTTGAATATTGTTTTTAATATTGTTGTGCAGCACTTTGGAAACATTTTGTGGTTTAAATGTGCTATATAAATAAAGTGGATTGGATTGGATTATGCCAGGAGGAAACCCGCTTGTTAGAAATTCTACATTTTACTGTAGTATTCATACACTCTGTCACTTTTATTGTTTGCCCCCCCTTGCCAGGACATAAAAACGCCATCGCGGTGAAGCCTCTACAAATTTCGAACTGTCCAAAGCTTGAATGTGCGGTTTGCTGGAGAAGCCGCACACCTTACGTAACACTCGAGCGCACACAACCACGGGACTTTCTCGTTTCAAGCCTCTCAATCGGGCTCATTATTTACCTCTTGCACAGGTCCGGTCTTTCTTGCACGGACCCCCATAGAACGGTGGTGTTATTTATCCTCAAAGCCGAGAGAGACTTGCTGATTGGGTTCCCCGGAGACCCATTAGAGCATGCGACCTGTCCCATTCAACCAGTGGCTGCATCCATCATGCAGACCCAGAAGGTGGACACCCCAGTCATGCTCTTTATTACACCCTGATGTCAGAAAGCTGTAAAAAGTCTGCTGTTAACCACTGTGGACATTTGCTTAAAAAAAAAATCCTCTAATAACAGAAAGGGGACACCATAGCTTGAGCCACAGGTCTCATATCAGTACGGTTTGGGTACTTTGGTTTGACACCCGCCCCTATAATTCTGAATCATAGCTTATCTCCCCGCGGTAGCTGGGTCTACAACCCGTGACAGGCGGCTATGTTACTCTATCTTCGACATTTGTAAATGACTTTGGGACACTAAACCCGAACCAACCCTGCAAGAGGCCTCTCGCAGGTCCGATATGAGTTTTCATGGAAAATCCTTCAAGGAATGCTCAGTGCTGATTAGGTCCAGAACCATCCCAAGTACGGTATACCGGTACTAGTATAGTATTGCGGTACTAATGAATCAAAAACGGTACTATACTCTGTTTGAAAAGGTTCCCCATATATTTGTTTTCACGTAGTGACATTGCTGGTTTTACGAGCAGAGGAGCATGTTCGGCAGCACACAATCACAGAGTACTTACAAGCAGACACAGTGTGTAGACAGAAAAGGGAGAACGGACGCATTTTGGCTTAAAAACTAAAGGTGATAAAGGTGAAGCTATAACACTGAAACGCCCTCAGGAAGAGGTGCTTTAAATAATGGCTAGCTAATTAGGGTGGAGTGGCATCTCCGGGTTGGGGAAGAGATCTTGCCCCAAGTGGAGGAGTTCAAGTACCTCGGAGTCTTGTTCACGAGTGAGGGAAGAGCGGATCGTGAGATCGACAGGCGGATCGGTGCGGCATCTTCAGTAATGCGGACGCTGTATCGATCCGTTGTGGTGAAAAAGGAGCTGAGCCAGAAGGCAAAGCTCTCAATTTTCCGGTCGATCTACGTTCCCATCCTCACCTGTGGTCTTGAGCTTTAGGTTATGACCGAAAGGACAAGAAATGAGTTTCCTCCGCCGGGTGGCGGGTCTCTCCCTTTGAGATAGGGTGAGAAGCTCTGTCATCCGGGAGGAGCTCAAAGTAAAGCCGCTGCTCCTCCACATCAAGAGGAGCGAGATGAGGTGGTTCGAGCATCTGGTCAGGATGCCACCTGAACGCCTCCCTAGGGAGGTGTTTAGGGCACGTCCAACCGGTAGGAGGCCGCGGTGAAGACCCAGGACAGGTTGGGAAGACTATGTCTCCCGGCTGGCCTGGGAACGCCTCTGGACGAAGTGGCTGGGGAGAGGGAAGTCTGTACTTCCCTGCTTAGGCTGCTGCCCCCACGACCCGACCTCGGATAAGCGGAGGAAAATGGATGGATGGATGGATGGATGGATGGATGGATGCCCATCCGCAATCGGCAGTGTTTTACAGTAGCCTCTCTAAATCACTAATCCTCGCCTCAATGGCGACAAATAAAGTGAGTTTAAAAGTATCATCCCTGCAGGATGAGGATTAGCTAAACATGCTTCACTACACACCGTAGGACAGGGGTGTCAAAGGTCCGGTCGGAGGGCCGGAACAGGCCCGCGAACAAGTTTTATCCGGCCTGTGGGATGAGTTTGCTAAGTATAAAAATCAACCTGAAATTGTTGAATGAAAGAATCAGCTGTTCTAAATGTGTCCACTAGATGTCGCAATAGCAATTATTGGTATCTTTGTAGATGACGCAAGATATGTCAGTCGAGGAAAATGATCAAACTACATAAATAGCATTTTGATTTTGATATAATTTTTTCATCTTGATAGATTGAAAATGAACACCAATGAGTTCACTGATGAACATTATCACATATAAGTATAAATAACGACTAATAAAGATAGATTACTATTAACCGCAACATGTAAGTGTAAAAAAACCCAACAACATTCTGATTTGTACATTTTCAGAATGTGCTTGTTCTATTTTTAAACAAAGAAAACAATCTGAAGTTGTCTTTATTTTTAAGTTATCGTGCTGTGATTTTACCAGTCCGGCCCACTTTGTAGTAGATGTTTCTCCATGTGGCCCCCGATCTAAAAGGAGTTTGATACCTCTGCCGTAGGGGAGGATATTATAGCTCACCGGCGTCAAAATGTAAACAAATGCCATGGGTGGATCTACACCTAACATCCACTGTAATGATACCAAGTACAAGAGTGTATCGAGTCGATACTAATATGATTACATCAATATTTTTTAACGTCACAAAATATTTTATTCATATTCTATTCATAAACTCAGGAAATATGTCCCTGGACGCATGAGAACTTAAATTAGGACCAATGTATATCCTGTAACTACTTGGTATCGGATCGATACCTAAATTTGTGGTATCATCCAAAACTAATGTAAAGTATCTAAACAACAGAAGAATAGGTGATTATTACATTTTAACTGAAGCGTAGATAGAACATGTTAAAAGAGAAAGTAAGCAGATATTAACAGTAAATGAACAAGTGGATTAATAATTAATTTTCTACCACTTGTCCTTTATAATTTTGACAAAATAATAGAATGAGAAAAGACACAATATGTTACTGCATATGTCAGCAGACTAATTAGGAGCCTTTGTTTACTTACTTACTACTAAAAAACAAGTTGTCTAGTATGTTCACTATTTTATTTAAGGACAAAATTGTTCTTTGATTGCAATAAGAAACATATGTTTAATGTACCCTGATATTTTTTTGTAAAATGTTCAAGGATTCAAGTAACTTGAATGTCATACCAGCACACCTGAGACGCATGGAATGGTACGAAATTTAGTATCAGAGGTCCCAGACTATCAGTCTTGTGGTGAGTACTACAAAACTGATAGTATGTATTTTCCGGACTATAAAGCACACTTAAAATCCTTTTTATTCCTCAAAACTCAAAGTGCGCCTTATAACCGTTGCGCCTAATGTACGGAATAATTCTGGTTTTGCCTGCCGACCTCGAAGTAATTTTATTTGGTACGTTGTGTAGTGATAAGTGTGCCCAGTAGATGGCAGTCAAACATAAGAGATACGTGTAGACAGCAATATGATGGCAATATAACTCAAGTAAACAACACCATGTGTATGTTCCATTGAAAATATAGAACATTACACACGGCGCTCAAAAATCAAGCAAAATGTTTTAGTTCGACTTTGGTAAGGTATGAAGCAGCACCGCTTGATGGATTGTCGGTGCATTAAACATACAATTATTATTATGGTGTGTGTATAAGGTAAAACATATTATATTGCGTTTTGTTTCGCAATATTATGCAAAAGAAACGTTTCTTACCTTCTGGTACCTGCTGATCTGTATTTGGGATCTGCATAAATCCTGAAAAATTACACGCGTCCGCTCATTGTAGTCCGTACTGACACCGTAGTCGATAAGCTGCTTCTTTTTGTCTATCTTCTTCTTATGGGACATTCATCCTCCGCTGTTGCCATTTCTAATATAAAGTAGTGTAATGTTCTTACTTATATCTGTCAGTAATCACGCCATGAAAGCGCTAAAACATACCGGTTTTGTGAGTTTTACATTATTCACTCAAGGAACTTTAGTTATTAGAGAGTTCTGGTCGGACATTTTATCACGGGACACATTTCCAGCATTGTCGTTGTTTCCGGGTGAGGAGATGCTGCTCCGTTATTGATTTAAGTAAAGTCTGAATGTCATTAAAACAGTTAGCTCCATCTTTTGACACTTCTTCCACCCCCGTCCTTGCACGCTACACCGCTACAACAAAGATGACGGGGAGAAGACGCTGTCGAAGGTGAGCCACGTAAATAAGACTGCCCACAAAACGGCGCATCTGGAAGAGACTGTCAGAAAGCGGCTTGAAGATGATCTGTAAAACATTTTCTATGCAACATTTTGACACCATTACATGTTATGTAGACCACAAGGAAGTGTTTTATATTTAGAAAAAAAATGTATAATAATATGACTCCTTTAATGCACCCTATAATCCACTGCGCCTTATATATGAAAAAGATCGAAAATAGATCCGTTTATAATCCGGTGCACCCTATGGTCCGGAAAATACAGTACATATATATTTTAATAGAATATAATATAAATAGAGTAGATTATTATGGAGGGGGGCGTGGTTGGCGCGCCTCCTGCGGGAAGGGAGTATGTATGGCCCGGCTTCGAAGCCCAGCTGACAGGTGAGTAGATTGCCCAGCTGGGGCTGTTTATCTAATCACCTGTCTCCTTTATCAGCAGCGTCCGAGGCCATGAGAGGGAGCGCGGATGAGAGAAGAAAAAAACCCACACGAGCAAGAAGGATGCCGCCGGCGACACAGCCCTGAACGAGAAAACATGAAAATAAGGACTTGTTCAAACCTGTACTTCGGACTCTTGAAGATTCCGTCGGTCCCAGGAGAACCCACGAAAGAGACTTTCACAATTATATATTTTAAATAGAATAGAATAAAAAGAAAATAGAATATTTTGTGGTCCCGTAGTGCAAATAGAATGCAAAACAATGAAGGCAAACCAAACCAATTAAAAGCCCAGTTCAGCACAGTTAGGACACTTGTGCAAGTTAAGTGTTCCTCAGGCAGAGATCGGGAGGGGTTCATTGGTATCCACTGCTGCAGAGCACCATTGGTGTTTAGCAGTCCAACAGTTTCTGGAAAGACACTGTCCTAAGACTGGGGGTCCTACTCCGTATGCTCCACAGCCTCCTGCCTGAGGGCACAGGATCAAGGAGAGCGTGTGCAGGGTGGGTGGAATTCTTGATGATGCAGAGAGACCTCTTTCTGCAACTACTACTTTCACCTGTTTTTTGTTCCACCAGAGTCAATCGCGTTGTTTTTCACCGAATTTTCCCATGGCCCACGAGGGTATGATCATACGGTGCTGACGCACTGCTCGTGTATCTACTACCTGTTTTCGTCGACGCATGATTCCACGGCCTCTTCCTTCTCTGCTGTTTTGGAGGGTGAGCTGGTGTGTCCTCTTCCTATTTCCACTGCCTCACTGGCGTAAGCGGGTTGGCGGACAGCTGAAGACCTTGGCTATGTCAATCAAGGAGGACCTCTCCGAATTCCCTCGTCTGAGCCTGGGGAACCTAGATTGGTTTGCCCTCTCCTGCTACCTCCCATGGGATCGCCCTGCATGGTTTGCCATGGTCTGGGATGTTGTCAGGGCGACCTGCTGGTGGATAGTGCCCTACCCATTCTGTGACAGGGGCGCACAATCCACCATTCACCTCACGTCACGTGTTGGCCAGGACTGAGGGGATTTCGGGGGGCCCCCAGCCAAACCTCAATAACATAGTTTGGATTTTTTTAAAATCATGATTTCACTCAACAGAACAGCAACAATGCAAAAATATCACCCATTTAAAAAATAATTTAGTTCATGAATACATCTCCTTGGGTTTTAGCTCAATAGTAGTACACTGGTCTCTTGCTTCAGCCCAGGTAAGTCTGTGCATTAAGGCGGACATTATCCACCAAGCAGGTTTAGGCAGCTGCGCATTACTTTCTTGAAAAGAAAAAACTACAAAATAAGGGTTTCTATTCAAGGCAATCTCGGGAATAACACAATTGATATTTTATGGACCGCAATGACCACGTTAAATCGAACTGTGAGTACATATGTTGTATGATTGACTCGGGACCAGTCCAGGGTGACTCCCAGCTCAGTGGCCTTGTGGTCAGTGTGTCCGCCCCGAGACTAAGAAGTCGTGAGTTCAAACCCTGGCCCGAGTCATACCAAAGACTACAAAAAATGGAACCCGTTGCTTCCCTGCTTGGTACTCAAATGATTCCCGAGCGTGGCGCACGCTGCTGTTCACTGCTCCCTTCACCTCCCAGGGGGTGAACATGGGGATGGGTCAAATGCAGAGGACATAATTCACCACACCTAGTGTGTGTGTGACAATCATTGTGTCATGTCTGTGTCGTCCTGTTTTGTTTAGTTTAGTTATTGGACTCTTTAGTTTCTGGCTTTTCACTCCCTTGTCTTGTTTCCATGGTTACCCATTAGTTTCACCTGTTCCACGTTTGGACTCATTGTGCACTCTTGTTTGTCACCATAGCAACCCATTAGTTTTCACCTGCCCTCACGACTCACGCACCTGTCTTTAATCATGTCACTATTATTTAAACCCATTGTTGCCAGGAAGTCTCCCTGGCGACATCATACCCCTGACTTTCTGCTTCTCACTCTGTTTACCTCTGCGCACTTCATGCCATGTCAAGTAAGTTTTTTCTATTCATGCCACAGTTCGCGACTTTTGTTCATGTCCATAGTTTTTTGCCCACGTGCAAGTCTTTGTTTCATTTGTCAAGTTTGTACTTCCTTGAGCGCGCTTTTTGTGCCTTTGTTAGTGTAAAATAAATAATGTCTTTACCTTCACGCCTTGCCCGCGCCAACTTTCATTTGCATTCCGGGAAAACAAACCCCAAAGTCCAAGTCTTGACACATTGGGACTTTAACTTTAACTTTAACCCGTAGCCCAAAGTCAGTTTAGTGTTTGTTTTCTAAGACTTAATATTTATTAAGCCAGTGATAAAGCCTTCCTTGACTTTTCCTTTTCCACACAATAATGCATTTAGTAAGGACAGAGGTGGTAGAAAATAGGACCGATCAGGTGTTAAAGACTTTGAATCCAACTTAAAGTATTATGTGAGAATGTTAAACAAAAAATGTTGATGCAAAGTAACATTGGACCAGCTTCCAAGACTTTGTACCAGACAACCGTGTCCAGCGGTCAGTTAGTACTCCAAATGTTCCAGGCTATTAAATGCCCAGCAGTGTCCTGGAATTCCTATGCAGGATCTCATAAATAACTGCTGGGTCAGTCACCTCGAACCTTTCTGTTCATACAGCATCAACAAAAATGACCCTTCAAATGAACATCTGGGAGCCACATTGGAGTGACTCACTGATTAACGCCAAGGACTAATGCACTACAAGGAAGGTGTTAGCAGATACGCTACACCTGGGATGGCTGTGAGAAAAAAAACATTATTTTATGTTCCACAGTAAGTCAGATCGTTATGGGGGTTTAGCCTGGGAATGTATTTAAAGGACTTTGTTTTATTGGAAATTTGCACTTTTCCACTGTTTTTATGGCTACCGTATTTTCCGGACCATAGGGCGCACCGGATTATAAAGCGCACTGCAGATGAGCAGGTCTAGTCAGGTTTTTTTGTTCATACAAAAAGCGCACCGGATTATAGGGCGCATTAAAGGGGTCATATTTGAGTTTTTTCTAAATGTAAAACACTCCCTTGTGTTCTACATAACATATAATGGTGTTTTTTTGGTCAAAATGTTGCATAGATTATGTTTTACAGACCATCTTCTGACAGTCGCTTCAGGATGCACCGTTTTGTGGGCGGTCTTATTTACGTGGCTCACCTTCGGCAGCGTCTTCTCCCGGTCATCTTTGTTGTAGCGGTGTAGCGTGCAAGGACGGGAGTGGAAGAAGTGTCAAAAGATGGAGCTAACTGTTTTAATGACATTCGGACTTTACTTAAATCAATAACGGAGCAGCATCTCCTCATCCGTGGCTCACTAGTGTCCCGTGAAAAATCGTACGACCGGAACTCTCTAATAACTAAAGTTCTGTGGGTGAATTATGTAAACTCACTACACTGGTAGTTTTTAGCGCTTCCATAGCGAGATATAAGTTAGAACTTTACGCTACTTTATATTAGAAATGGCAAAAGCAGAGGGTGAAGAAGATAGTGAAAAAGAAGAAGCTTATCGACTACGGCAACCCCACGGACTACAGTGGCGGACATGCGCACATTTTCAGGACTTATACAGATCTCAAATATACATCAACAGGTACCAGAAGGTAAGAAAAGTTGGTTTTGCTTAATATTGTGAAACAAAACACCTGATAATATGTCTGCTAATGGGTGCCATTTTGCGGTCAATATACACACACCTTAGTAATACTTGTATCTCTGACTACGGTAGTTGTAATGGGCCGACAATCCATCAAGCGGAGCGGCTTCAAAGTCATACTAAAACATTTTGACATATTTTTGAGTGCCTTGTGTAATGTTCTTTATTTTCAATGGAACATTTAGAGTGTTGGTGTTTACTGGTGTCATATTGCAGTCTACACGTATCTCTTATGTGTGACTACCATCCACTGGTCACACTTATCATTACACCATGTATCAAATAAAATTGCTTCGAGGTCGGTAAGCACAACCAGAATTATTACGCACATCAGGCGCACCGGGTTATAAGGCGCACTATCCATTTTTGAGAAAATGAAAGGATTTTAAGTGCCCCTTGTAGTCCGAAAAATACAGTATATATTTTAGAGTACAGTTCATGTTAAAAGTACAGTCAAATAAAGTTTGGCCCAAATAACAGACAACAAAAAATATAAATTTCTCCTGTAAAAAAACATAAAGAAAAGATTTACATGCAGACTTGCCAATTTGTGCATGATGAGGCAGTCAAATGATTGACATGCAGACTGACTAATGACTATTTAGACTACAGTTAACCTTTTTTCTTTCCGAGAGCTCCTATTTACGAGATGAAAATGGCTGAGCACTGTGCATTTGTTCTGTCTTATTTCAACCCAAACAAACAGAATATGCTTGTTTTGTCAGAACATCCAAAAAAAAATGTTGGTATCTGCATCCAAACACCAATAAAAGCGATCTTGTTTATGTGCATCTTGTTTTTCAATATTATTTTTTTTCTGGTTGAATTGGAAAAAGGTAACAAAATAATAAAAATACCCCCTAAAAAAAATCATCATCAATCATTTTCTCAGGATGATGTCAGCTTTTCAAAAGCTGAACAATATTACATTTATATTTTCCACTATACTGAAATACAAATATAACTTCAGAGTTTTATAATTAAATAAAACACATTTTAAGGAGTATTTGCTTGTTATTATTATTGTTGTTATTTATATGATTGTGATTATTATTATAATTATTATTATTATTATAAACATCCATACATTTTCTACCGCATGTCCCTTTGGGGGTCGTAAAAGGTATTGAAATAATCATTTTTATAAAAATATTATTATCAAAAAATACATTAATGATATAATTACTTTTATAATGTATCATTATTAGTAGTAGTGGTATTAGTATTCGTACTACGTAGTTATTGGCAGCGAGACTGATAATTTGCTACATCTGTTACATCATTCTTAAAATGTTATAAACCTAATTTATTTTGCCCCTCAAAAGATTGAAATATTTGTTTAGAATGAGTCTGGAATGTACATACAATAAAATACAAATCACATTTTATATATGAATACTGTTTTTTTTTTTTTAAAACACACACAAACACACACACACGACACATGTATCATTTTAGTAGCAAGGCACACCTGCAGAAAACAGTAAAAAAAAAAAAAAAAAGCTGAACAATTTCGCTGCATGCTTTGAATGGGCAAAACGACCCTGCCTGGAGAACAAGTATATAATAATGATGGGGGGAAAAAATGAAAGCCAGGAGTCCAAATAATGGTCATTAAATATCCATATAAAGGATCACATTGTACTTTTTTACAGTTATTTTCCATTTCTAACACATTAAAAAGAAATCCATAGCACAATTACTTTAACTGACACACAGAGAGCAAAACCACCTCTCAAGTCTCCGAAAGTCTAAGCACATTTTCTGCTTGAGATACATTTTGCAATTTAAAGGCACTTTTTAAATGAACAGAAGTTCTCTGCATTAGATACAACAATCTGACATAGAGTTTGCAACTTCAAAATACTGCCTCTCAAAATAACATATGTCTCACCTGGCCAAACACCTGAACACTTAATTGTTAACACGTCAATGGGGAAATAAGCACTATAAAAGGACTGCAGGTGAGCACCTCTTTAATAATAATAATAATACATTTTATAGCGCTTTTCAGAGCAGTCAAAGACGCTTTACAGGATAAAAAATAAAATATAAAACAGTTTAAAGTAATCACATAAAATACAGGAAATATAAAAGCAGTACATTGTAAAATACATAATAATATAGGACAATTACAAGACAGGACATTACAAGACAGAACACTAATGGTTAAAAGCAGATCTGAATAGGTGTGTTTTGAGAAGGCTTTTGAAGTGAAGTGAATTATATTTATATAGCGCTTTTCTCTAGTGACTCAAAGCACTTTACATTGTGAAACCCAATATCTAAGTTACATTTTTAAAGGGGAACATTATCACCAGACCTATGTAAACGTCAATATATACCTTGATGTTGCAGAAAAAAGACCATATATTTTTTTAACCGATTTCCGAACTCTAATTGGGTGAATTTTGGCGAATTAAACGCCTTTCTATTATTCGCTCTCGGAGTGACGTCACATCGGGAAGCAATCCGCCATTTTCTCAAACACATTACAAACACCGAGTCAAATCAGCTCTGTTATTTTCCGTTTTTTCGACTGTTTTCCATACCTTGAAGACATCATGCCTTGTCGGTGTGTTGTCAGAGGGTGTAACAACACGAACAGGGACGGATTCAAGTTGCACCAGTGGCCCAAAGATGTGAAAGTGGCAAGAAATTGGACGTTTGTTCCGCACACTTTACCGACGAAAGCTATGCTACGACAGAGATGGCAAGAATGTGTGGATATCCTGCGACACTCAAAGCAGATGCATTTCCAACGATAAAGTCAAAGAAATCTGCCGCCAGACCCCCATTGAATCTGCCGGAGTGTGTGAGCAATTCAGGGACAAAGGTCCTTGGTAGCACGGCAAGCAATGGCGGCAGTTTGTTCCCGCAGACGAGCGAGCTAAACCCCCTGGATGTCTTGGCTCACACCGTCCCTTATGCCACCGAAGCTGATCAAGAGAAGAATATCGACCCTAGCTTCCCTGGCCTGCTGACATCAACTCCAAAACTGGACAGATCAGCTTTCAGGAAAATATAGCGGATGACGGTATGTCTACAGAATATATTAATTTATGAAAATTGGGCTGTCTGCACTCTCAAAGTGCATGTTGTTGCCAAATGTATTTCATATGCTGTAAACCTAGTTCATAGTTGTTAGTTTCCTTTAATGCCAAACAAACACATACCAATCGTTGGTTAGAAGGCGATCGCCAAATTCGTCCTCGCTTTCTCCCGTGTCGCTGGCTGTCGTGTCGTTTTCGTCGGTTTCGCTTGCATATAGTTCAAACCGATATGGCTCAATAGCTTCAGTTTCTTCTTCAGTTTCGTTTT
Source organism: Nerophis lumbriciformis (assembly GCF_033978685.3). Classification (NCBI taxonomy): domain Eukaryota; kingdom Metazoa; phylum Chordata; class Actinopteri; order Syngnathiformes; family Syngnathidae; genus Nerophis; species Nerophis lumbriciformis. Next base: position 16,694,824 of record NC_084557.2, on the reverse strand, counting down.
CGCTACCTGCCTCCACACTACAACCATCCGTTTCAATACATGCGTAATCTGTTGAATCGCTTAAGCCGCTGAAATCCGAGTCTGAATCCGAGCTAATGTCGCTATAGCTTGCTGTTCTATGCGCCATGTTTGTTTGTGTTGGCATCACTATGTGACATCACAGGAAAATGGACGGGTGTATATAACGATGGTTAAAATCAGGCACTTTGAAGCTTTTTTTAGGGATATTACGTGATGGGTAAAATTTTGAAAAAAACTTCGAAAAATATAATAAGCCACTGGGAACTGATTTTTAATGGTTTTAACCCTTCTGAAATTGTGATAATGTTCCCCTTTAAACAAGTGTGGGTGGCACTGGGAGCAGGTGGGTAAAGTGTCTTGCCCAAGGACACAACGGCAGTGACTCGGTTGACAGAAGTAGGGATTGAACCTGGAACCCTCAAGTTGCTGGCACGGCCACTCTACCAACCGAGCTATACCGCCCCCAGGTTGAAGGTGGGAAGGTCTGGGCAGTCACGGATGGGTTTGGGAAGACTTTCTTTTACAGCAACAAAAGAAGAGGTTGCAGAGAGAGGAAGAGGAAGAGGGAGGGTTGGAGGTAGCTGGTAGAGGAGTTCATGGCCAAAGAAGAAAACTGTCAAAAGAAATCAGAGAAACCTGAGTGGATCATGTCATCAATCATGGGCTGACAATGGAAAGCTGGAAGCTGGAAAGGGTGTGCAGCCCAACATGAGCCTTTTTAATGTCGCCTCTGCCGTCAGCACAGGTATGTAAGCAAAACATTTTTCACATTATGGGGTACACTCCATGTCATAGTGTATCACTTGTTTATCATGTCCTGGGCATGACGTTAAAGTGCATCCGGCAGTGGAGGCTCCTCTATGGGGTCTTGGGGCACTAGGAGGTTAACCCCTTTACTACTGTTACCCCAGGTGAGGCTTGGCAAAGGCCTAGTACCTGACTGCCCCCTAGCCAGGGATACGGTGAAGACCTCAACGGCGGAGCAGGCGGAAGACGGTAGATGTAAGAACCATCCACAACGGCTGCGATGGCGGAAGAAGGCACCCCCACATCCATGTGGGCCCAGTTATGGGGAAATAACGACCCAAGACCTCAACGGTGGGACAGGCGGAGGATGACTGCTAACCCTATGGAGCATCACAACGGCTGGGATGGCGGATGAAGGCTGCAGCAGAAAAGGGTCCCCAGTCGTTTTGGACTCCATGCCACTGGACCCTGACCCGGATCTGTCAAAGATCGTGTGTTGACTGTCTGTGCACCAGTCTCCCCACGTTAAACAAAGTCACGCAAAGGCATCCTCCATAAAGGGATACACCCCTACCAGGAGGATCGTCATACTCGCTTCGAGTGACCGCCGATGATGATTACTTGTTTACGTCATGAATGGCTGATGTCATTCATATATCAGGAGTGTCAAACTAATTTTAGGTCAGGATGGAGGAACATATATTCCCAAGTGGGCCGGACTGGTAAAATCATGGCATGATAACTTAAAAATAAAGATAACTTCAGATTGTTTTTTTTTTTAATTATTATTAGACCAATCACATTCTGAAAATATACAAATCATAATGATTTTTTTTTTTTTTTACACTTGCATCTTGCAGTTAATTGTATTCTTTCTTCATTAGTTCTTATTTATACTTTCTGAATAAATGATCTGATTGATCACCTCCTGGGAGGTGAGGGGAGCAGTGGGCAGCAGCGGTGGCCGCACCCGGGAATCATTTTTGGTGATGCTGAGTGCCAAGCAGGGAGGTAATGGGTCCCATTTTTATAGTCTTTGGTATGACTCGACCGGGGTTTGAACTCACAACCTACCGGTCTCAGGGCCGACACTCTAACCACTAGGGCAGGGGTCGGCAACCCAAAATGTTGAAAGAGCCACATTGGACCGAAAATACAAAAAACAAATCTGTCTGGAGCCTCAAAAAATTAAAAGCCATATTACATACAGATAGTGTGTCATGAGATATACATTGAATTAAGAGGACTTAAAGGAAACTAAATGACCTCAAATATACCTACAAATGAGGCATAATGATGCAATATGTACATATAGCTAGCCTAAATAGCATGTTAGCATCGATTAGCTGGCAGTCATGCAGTGACCAAATATGTCTGATTAGCACTCCACACAAGTCAATAACATCAACAAAACTCACCTTTGTGCATTCACGCACAACATTAAAAGGTTGGTGAACAAAATGAGAAAGAAAAAGAAGTGGCATAAAAGACGTCATAGAAAGTCGGAGAAAGTTATATATGTAAACAAACTCCGGTGAGTTCAAGGACCGCCAAAATTAGTAGGACAAAACGGCGCTCGCCAAATACTCGAATCAGTGAAGCATGTTTAATATAAATAGTGTGCTTTATAACAATTAGGGAGGTTTGTGTCATGTTTGTCCTCCTACAGAAACCATATTAACACAAAAAATATATTTTTTTCCCCTCATCTTTTTCTATTTTTCATACATTTTTGAAAAAGCTCCAGAGAGCCACTAGGGCGGCGCTAAAGATGCGGCTCTAGAGCCGCGGGTTGCCGACCCCTGCACTAGGGTGATGGGTCAAATGCAGAGAATAATTTTGCCACACCTAGTGTGTGTGTGACAATCATTGGTACTTTAACTTTAACTTAATAATGTTCATTAGTCAAATAGGTGGAATTGAGTTTGGCAGAGTTTTAAAGTGCTCCCTTTGGTGTTAATTTGTAATCTATCAGAAGAGGAAATTCATGTAATTTATTCATTTTTCCTCAACTGATGTACTAACATCATGTGGTTTATTCTGGTTTATTCTACAACTACATTGCCAAAAGTATTTGGCCACTCATCCAAATGATCAGAATCAGGTGTCCTAATCATTTGGCCCGGCCACAGGTGTATAAAATCAAGCACTTAGGCATGGAGACTGTTTCTACAAACATTTGTGAAAGAATGGGCCGCTCAGTGATTTCCAGCGTGGAACTGTCATAAGACGCCACCTCTGCTCCTGAGGTGGCATTGTGGTTTTTCAGGAGTTGGGCTTGATACTGACTTCAACCTAGCAAAGACCAGAAGAAGAGAAAGAACCATCATTGGCCACAGAGCATTCATAGATGTTCCTGGTCAACGTGGTGGGAACATCACATCTCCAATACGCATGGTGTCCTCCACCGCCATGCCAACCTTGGACCATACAACACAGCCCATTTTGTCATATTTGTGGTCCGACTCCACAATAGTCCCGTACCACCAGCGTATAAATGATCCAAACAATCGAAGTAAGTGCTACGTGGTAGTATGGGACAACATGAGCTTTCATCGTGCAGCTCCGGTCCAATATCAGTTTGCTGACCACCCACTGGTTCTTGTGTAATACCTCCCACCATACTCACCATTTGAGAACCCTATAAACTTGTCCAGGGTGTACCCCGCCTTCCGCCTGAATGCAACTGGGATAGGCTCCAGCCATTGCCGTAACTACTGTCATGATCCGTGGCCCAGATCATGTTTTGTTATTTTCTGTTAGATTTGGACTCACTCAGTTCCTGTTTTGTTTTAGTTACCATGGTTACTTATTATTTTCACCTGCCCCTGATTGGTGTTCGGGACGCTCACCTGTTTCCCGAGCACTAATCAGAGGCATTATTTAAGCGTGCCTTTGCCGGTCAGTCGGGCTGGCTTCATTCTGTTACGTGCAGGGGGGGCTTGCTGCAAGGTTTGTTCCCCCGGGATGCAGATGGACCACTCCGGACAGGACATGCAGGTAGGAACATGATTTATTCTCAGAACTCGAAAAAGTACCAAAAGACATAACAAGCCAGAGTAAAAATGTGCCGATCGCACTTGAAGCTAAGGCTAACACTTAGCATAGGCAAGAAGACAAGGAATACTCAAGTAACTGTAGCATAAACAAGCAATGAAGCCAGGCTGACTCACCGGCAAAGGCAGGCTTAAATAATGCCTCTGATTAGTGCTCGGGGAAACAGGTGAGCGTCCCGAACACCAATCAGAGGCAGGTGAAAATAATAAGTAACCATGGTAACTAAAACAAACACAAGGGTGCACAGAACAGGAACTAAGGGAGTCCAAAACTAACAGAAAATAACAAAACATGATCCGGGCCACGGATCATGACAACTACCATTGAGGACACTGAGGTCATGTCCTCTGTATTTTTTTAAGTGACAAAAAGGATGACGATATGACAGACTATAAATGTAGGACATTGTGTGTGTTGTACATCACCATGCGTTTGGTCATGCACACCCCGCTACAACTCCAACAACGTAACGCAATGAAGTGTACTTTAAATAATATCTGATCCGAAATGTGCTGCCAACATATGTTTATGTAACTAATGTCGGTTTCACCTGAATGAAATGATGTGATACAATGTCGGTATAACAACGTTGTCGAGTCAGTCAGAACACGGGCCCTGCGTGGGGCTTCGAAGCACATTAATATGTAAATGATTGAATGACAAGTCACTTCATATAATATTTTACACCAAATGCTAAAATAGTTCAACTTGCTCTGGCACTGATTAGAATATGAGAAGAATATTTCCTCCTCTCCATCCGTCATAAGTACTTGCAGTACAAATTGGAAGGGCTTAGGTTCAAATCTTGGTCGTTATTAAAAACTTGGTGCGTTTTTTTTTTAAATGTATGTTTTAATGACGTTAAAATTGTTCAATACGCTAAACTTCAGGAAATTAATTTAAAAAAGTGGGCAGTTACAAAATCATGCTGACTATCAAAGATGTTAAATGAGTGATATGTCACTTCACTTCAGTTTGCATTTCCTTGTTTGGTATTTATCATCGCTCTTTTTTTTGGTTGCATTTCCTGCATGTCTCCCTGAGCGCTCGTTGCCCTCACCTGTCTCTGATTGGCACACCTGGTTGCAGTTGCCAATCAGGCGGCTATTTATGCCTGCCTCGCCTGTTCCTCAGTGCTCAAGGATTAATTATGTTTAGACCTTTGCATGCATGACTGCTTCTCACTACTTTGAGTATAATAAAAAAAAACTCTTACCTGCCCATTGTCCTCCTGGTTCCTGCGTTTTGGGGTCACAAACCGCCGCTGCCATGCGGGTTCATGACATGATAGATAGTTAGAGCTCATTTAAAGCTTTAGTTATTCTGTAAATTCATTGTGTTGCTCAAAGTAATATCATGTATATGGTACTGGGATACCCATGATTTCAGCATTTCATAGTTGTCCTTGGACAGCAAATTTTTGACCTCTGTATTTGTCAAATCCTAGTTACGGCCCTGGCTCCAGCCACCCTTGCGACCCCGAGAGTTGCCAAATGGATGGATTTTTTTTTTGTAAGCATATTTTTGTTCATTCCAATGTAAAAATATCTGCTGTGCAAATGTTGCTCTGACCTGTTTGGGGACAAATAAAATGTTTTAACAGCATGTGTGTATCTGCTAATATATCTGTGCATGTGAACATTTTCCTACAAGTTAAACTTTTTTAGTTTTGTGGCAAGTAAACTAAAGATGAGAGTGCTTTACATTACGCCTAACAATGTGTGGTTGGTTTGACAAAAAATCTGGTCGTATGCATGGCGTGTGTGCCACCATGGTGCAAAAGTTTGATCTTGACAAGGCTACATGCAGTTTTGGTGGCAGTGCTTCATTTTGCAGGCTGTAGGACAGGGGTCCCCAAACTTAGGCCTGTGTGTGTGTGTCTGTGTGTGTGTGTGTGTGTGTGTGTGTGTATATATATATATATATATATATATGTATATATATGTATATATATATATGTATATGTGTGTGTATATGTGTTTATATATATATATGTATATATATATATAGGTGTATATATGTATATTTGTGTATATATATATATATATATATATATATATATATATGTATATGTGTGTGTATATGTGTTTATATATATATATATGTGTATATATATATATATAGGTGTATATATGTATATTTGTGTATATATATATATATATATATATATATATATATATATATATAAATGATAAATGGGTTATACTTGTATAGCGCTTTTCAACCTTCAAGATACTCAAAGCGCTTTGACAGTATTTCCACATTCACCCATTCACACACACATTCACACACTGATGGCGGGAGCTGCCATGCAAGGCGCTAACCAGCAGCCATCAGGAGCAAGGGGTGAAGTGTCTTGCCCAAGGACACAACGGACGTGACTAGGATGGTAGAAGGTGGGGATTGAACCCCAGTAACCAGCAACCCTCCAATTGCTGGCACGGCCACTCTACCAACTTCGCCACGCCGTCCCCTATATATGTACCGTATTTTTCGGACCATAAGTCGCAGTTTTTTTCATAGTTTGGCCAGGCTCCAGTGCGACTTATATATATTTTTTCCCTTCTTTATTATGCATTTTCGGCAGGTGCGACTTATACTCCGAAAAATACGGTGTATGTATATATATATATATATATATATATATATATATATATATATATATATATATATATGTATGTGTGGGAAAAAAAATCACAAGACTATTTCATCTCTACAGGCCTGTTTCATGAGGGGTTCCCTCAATCATCAGGAGATTAAGACATATATATATATATATATATATATATATATATGTGTGTGTGTGTGTGTGTGTGTATATATATATATATATATATATATATATATATATATATTCCTCACACACTAATTGACTAAACGAGCGCGATGATGATGATGTCACGTTATCGAAGGGAAAATGCATTTTTAGACACTATGATTTGCCTGAGCGGCGAGGAGACCCCGAGACTAACAAGCGGTAGAAAATAGATTAGAAAGGACAATTTATTTTTTTTAACTTGAAACTTCCCGCGGGACGGATTTTGGACTCTGGCGGGCCATATTCGGCCCGCGGGCCATAGTTTGGGGACCCCTGAGCTAAACTTTACCGCTGCCGGGTATTTTTTTTCTATACTTTTATTGTAATATTTTCAGAATGTGTTTGATCCAGTTTTGGCCAAAGTAAGACAAAGAAAACAATCTGAAGTTGTCTTTATTTTTTTTTAGTTTTAATGCCATGGTTTCAATAGTCCGGCCCGCGTGTGCACAGATTTATACCTCCATGCGGCCCCCTGAGCTAAAATGAGTTGGACACCCCTGATGTACAGTATTACAGTATATGTAACAGCTGCAGCAAAAAGAGTGGAGCATAAAATAGAGAGTAGATCCAGCAGAAAATAAATATTATAAACAAAGAGAGGGAGCTAACATAGAAGCAGTTGGACAAATAAAAATAAAAGAACTTGAGACTTCGTAGTTTGGGGACCCCTGCTATAGGAGGTATGTTTCAGTTTGGGTGTGTGGTTTGGTGAATTGTGTTAAGTATTTTGATAAAACCACACACTAGTTTGCAAAAATGTGTTTTAGCAATTGGAAAAAAACTAACATAAATATATTTTTTTATTATTAGTTTTAAGGAAACATGGAACATGTTTTGATTTGAGGAACAAATGTGTTTTTTATTTTATGTAGTGTGATTTAAGCAAGAGGTGGCCATCCAAATCGACCATTTTTGATTGATCACAGCCAAAATGGCTTGAAAATAAAAGTTCATTGAGTTGAGGACGGCGGAAAAGATCATCATGATTAGGACTCCTCTTCCTCCTATCCAGGAAATCGCAAAAAGCCGCTGCCTGACCAGGGCTCAGAAAGTCTGCAGAGACTCCTCCCACCCCCACCAAGGACGGTTTTCACTGCTGGACTCTGGAAAGAGGTTCCGCAGCCTCCATAGCAGAACCTCCAGGTTCTGTAACAGCTTCTTCCCTAAGGCCATAAGACACTTGAACGCATCATAATAATCCCCTTGTCACAGTCCCTGCAGTGTCTCGTGTGTCTGTGTTGTCTGTCTGGGTGTGGTCATGTGTGGGCGGAGTTTGGGTTCCTGGCTTCCCAGTCTGGCACACCTGGCGCTGATCAGCCCACTCACCTGCCTGCCATCGGCTGATCACCTCCACTCCACAAAAGCCCTGGTCACCTCGCACGACGCTGCCAGATCGTTTCACAGCTCTCCGAGTGGTAACGCTTCTCGCCAGTTCTAGCGGCATTTTGATGCTTTTGTTCATCTTTTGTTTGTGCCTTTTGCTCCTGGTATCTTGTTCCTCCTCTACGCCTGCCAGCCTGCCAGACACCTCCACTTCAGCCGGCGACGCCTTTCCCTCATCCCTCGTCTGCCTAATTTAAACCCTTTGGACTTTGAATCTGCCTCTCTTGTCTGCTTTTGGGTCCGCCAGTTTGTTAAATCGTGACACCCCTCAACTCCCCCCCCCCCCCCAAAAAACGGATTAACTCGCTGGAATATAAAGACAATATAACATACATCCATAAACGTGGATGCATATGCAAAAGTGCAATATATTTATCTGTACAGTCATCTATTTATTTATATCTGCTCTTTTATCCTGCACTACAACGAGCTAATGCATGGGTGTCAAACTCTGGCCCGCGGGCCAAATTTGTGAATGCAAGACATACTTGATCAATAGCCATACAGGTCACACTGAGGGTGGCCGCATAAACAACTTTGACACTGTTACAAATATGCGCCACACTGTGAAACCACACGAAAAAAGAATGACAAACACATTTTGGGAGAACATCCGCACCGTAACACAACATAAACACAACAGAACAAATACCCAGAATCCCATGCAGCCCTAACTCTTCCGGGACGCTACAATATACACCACCCGCTACCACCAAAACCCGCCCCCCCAACCCCGCCCACCTGAGCCCCGACAGTATTGAACTAGCATCCCAGAAAAGATGGCAGGTATCTGGCTTGGGCACATCAGATTAGACTGCGCAGTAAAAAGGCCTGAATGGTTGATTTATTCATTGTTATTTTATTTTCAAATTTATTACCCTGTGGAAAAAGTTAATGTTGATATTTACCTCAGAAGGCTGCAAATAGAAAAGAGGCATTCAATTTTTTATTGAAATTTCATTTAATATACCATTGATGTTTTTTCGTTTGTTTTTTGAAAGTTGATTTTGCACTATTAAGTTATATAAGCGTTGCTTGTTCCATATTCAGTGTAAAAGCAAATCAGTGTAGCAAACTGAGCAATAGTTAACGTTTTATTCATGCACTTTCTCTTGCTACTTCAAGGCTTCAATGTTTGATTCATTCATTATTGTTATTTTATTTTCAAATTTATTATTAGCCTGTGGAAAAAGTTTATTTTGATATTTACCTCAGAAGGCTGCAAATAGAAAAGAGGCATTCAATTTTTATTTAAATTTCATTTGATATGCCATTGATATTTTTGAATTGTTATTATTATTGTTTGAAACTCGATTTTGCATGTCACTATAAAGTTATATAAGCCTTGCTTGTTCAATATTCAATGCAAAATTTGTTTGGGTCACTATTAAAAGGTTAATTCGTTCAACCTTGGCCCGTGGCTTTGTTAAGTTTTAAATGTTGTTCTTATCTGTACTGTAAAGTTAAAATTTGAATGACTATAAAAGGAAGTCTAAGTCTATTGTTACAAAATGCCCCGATGATCTCTTGAGAGTTTTAAAATCCCATCCAGGCACTTCTGTCCTTAAAAAAGGACATTCAGTAAAAAGTTTTTTTTTTTTTTTAAGACTAATCCGTTTGTCCCATGTCCTGAGTGTAAAAGTCACTGGTGTGTTACATTGTGTTACACCGTTTTCATCATTAACTGGGCAATCAGCAGACTGTGTACACACGCTGCTGGTTCAGGTTGGCTTCTTCTTATTTGTCCTTTCGTATTGCCACATAACCTTTACATCACATGGCATCAAATGATGTTTCCCTAATGCAGGCTGTTGTTACGTCCCACGGAGGTGCATCCAGCACAGCGAGGAGTTAGTAAACAGGCCTTGTGAGCGTGTGTTGTTTGTTGGCGTGTCTCCTTGTGTAAATTTCCCATCGTTAGTGCGGCATAAACACAGGCGCTCAGCAGTGTCTGCCGCCTCCATGTTTGACTCACGCGAGCACGCCGCGGCCAAAAGTATGATCCATGGACTCCAAGATAATCCGAGGACAAATGATGCAAACATTGAAGGGTCATGTAGCAAGTAAACAGTCAATGCAAAGACTTGGCAAGAGTTAATCTGTTTTGGTTGACATAATATTTAGCATTCATGCTGGTGTGTTGACATTATCCAATATGATTATACACAGTTACCAACTAATTGCCTATGCCTTAATGGCAGGGATGTTTTTGAAGGCATTGTACTTGAAGGCATCACTTTCGAGTTCCTTATGGAATTATCTTGATTTACGGACAGGCTTGCCGGATTTACCAATCCCCAAACATTGAGATAGATGGACCCACTTTAATTCATGGCTTTTAGCAAACCCAAACAGGATACAGTATATGTTGCACTGTGCTTGATGTCGTGCATTGTCTTACCTGCCTCTTTACAGCCCAATGGGGGCGCTGTTCTGCCGGTGTCAGCTTTTTCCAACCCTGGAAAAAAAACAAGAGACACCTTGTGGTGCTGGTCGACTTGATTTGCTTTGCTTTTTTATTTGTGTGAAAGGAGTTTTATACTATCTGCAAAGGCTAAATGCAGGCAACTGGAGCCTTATTTAGAAGAGTCCATTTGCATCGTTTGATCCTTTTTGGATTACAAGACCTGATGACTGATAATCTACACACATATTGTTATACTATTTGACTTCAATCAGAATGTAATTAGATGTGCATGTTTTGGACTAATACAAATACACGGGAACATAACAATTAGTCAAAATATCATATCATAAAGTGTAGTGTCACTATCATAAATTGTAGTGTAACTATCAAAGTGTGACGTCATTATCATAAAGTGTAGTGCAACTATCAAAGTGTAATGGCGTGTCTGTGTTTACTAACAATACATCATAGCGGAGCCGAAGTCGAGTTTCTTAACATGGAGATATTCTCATTACTTTTCTTTTGTCGAGTACAAAGAAAAGAACATTTTAGTTAAATGTAAGTTGTGTCTTGGATCAAAGATCCCATCTACTGCCCAAAACAGCAATTCAAATCTGCCGAAACAGCTACAAAAGCAACATGCTTTGACGAAGCTGGTAAAGAGAGACACAGACTCCGATGCCACTTCACCTCCACCTCCACCTCTACCTCAGCAACAGCGGCTGGATTTTAACGGAGGGACTGCTTGCCAGGACAACATTGATAGAGCCATTGCAGCATGTGTGCTAGAAGACATGCAGGCTATTTCTACGGTGGAGTCACCCACTTTCAGGTAAATAATTAGCATGATAGCGGGCGTCAAATGGCAAATGGCACGAAAACATTTTCCAAGTAACTGGACACAGTGGACAGTGAGTACATAAACATGGAAAGCAAGCTAAAGAAGACATTCCAAACTCTGCCTCTGCTCATCATTCAGCACTGAAGGTACACACTCTGTCAATTCTCTTATATACTCTTTCATTCTAGACTTCTAGAGTGTTTGATTATCACATCACTCTAAATGTGTAGACCAGGGGTTGGCAACCCGCGGCTCCGGGGCCGCATGGGGCTCTTTGACCACTCTAATGATGCTCAGCTGCATTCTTGCCGTTCCTCCCGATTTTTCCGGGAGACTTCCGGATTTCAGTGCCTCTCCCGGAAATCTCCCGGGGCAAACATTCTCCGATTTTCACCCGGACAACGTTATAGAGGGCGTGCTGTGACGGTACAGCATTTAACGCCCTCTACAACCTGTACCAATAGCGTGCTGGCCCAGTCACATGCTGTATGTGGCCTCTACTTGCCCACGTAAGTGACAGTAAGGCATACTTGGTCAACAGCCATACAGATCACACTGAGGGTGGTGATATAAACAACTTTAACACTCTTACTAATATGCGCCACACTGTGAACCCACACCAAACAAGAATGACAAACACATTTCGTGAGAACATCCGCATCGTAACACAACATAAACACAACAGAACAAATACCCAGAATCCCATGCATCCCTAACTCTTCCGGGCTACATTATACACCCCTGCTACCCCCAAACACCGCCCCCCCAACCCTGCCCCCCCCCCCCCCCCCCCCACACACACACACACACACACACATCAACCCCCGAGAAGACATAAAACGGCAGGTTTTAAGTTTCATGTGGGTCGAGGAGGAGGAGCCACAGTCACCCTTTACTGTGTACTTCTTGCTAGGCCCCGGTGTAAACCGTTTGCTTGCCTAACAGCATTGCTATTGTGACATCCAGTGGACACATTTAGAACAGCAGTTTCTTTCGTTAACAAAAAAAAACTCATGGCAAACTCCTCAAGCAGGCCGTAAAAAATCTGTTTGCGGGCCTGATCCGGCCGTACGTTTGACACCTCTGGTGTAGAGCATCTCCCCCTACCTGATAATAATCACCTCCATTACAAAAAAAAATTTTTTTTGAGTATCTTAAAATTCATTTTCAAGTACATTATCACGAGAGGACGAGGCTAACACCGCGAGCAAGCCAGGTGCAGGCATGCTGACAATAAAGATAATCTCTAAACTAGCTTTTACCAACACCAAAATATACGTACTTAGTCAACTTTAAGAAGTGTGGATGTAACCCAGCAGAGACTAAGCAGTTATTACCAGGAAAATTAGCAAGTATGTAATTAAGAGTTAGAGAGGGGATAATCTAACAACAACTGATTGGCCCCCGATTTTGACGGCAGAAGGCAATGATTGGATGTGCATAGCTGTCAATCACAGACAGGTCGAGCTCTAGACTACTGAGCTGAAAACACAGGCAATCACACAGATCGCCAACACTATTCTTGAAGTTATAGACGCGTATTGTGTTGTGTTTTAGTGTGTTCCTGCCTTCTTTTTTGTCTGCACCTGTGTTTTAGTGATTCGTCCTCGGCGAGGGGCGGACCTGGTGACACACCTGCTCGCAATTAGCCCGCCAGTATTTAGGCTCGTCACCTACAGCTTGACCTTGCTGGTCATTGTTTCCCGAACTCCGCACGTGCATGCGCCTACTTCGCCTCATGGTGCGTTGCTTTCCCTTGTCCTGTTATCTCTAACTTCTTTGTGTTTGTTCCCTAGCCTCCTTGAGGCAGCAAAGGCTTTATGCGGTGCTTGGCGCGCCCTGGCTTTTCCCCCTGCCAACCACTGAGGAACCTGTTTTGTTAGTATTCATGGTGTGCACTTCTGCCCCATCGCATTTTGTTACACTTTTTGACTTATTAAATGTATTCCTTTTTGTATTTCAAACTTGCCTCCCGTCTCTGCATCCCGGGGTCACCCCCCTTGACCAGTTCATAACATATTGTGCCGAGCAATGATAATTTTCCTCAAAATACGATAATTCTAAGCCTCTGGTACGACAATTAGTCATTTCCCATTCGACAACACTGTTTACGCATAAGGAATATGGTTTTAGGTTGTGTTTTTGTATTTGTGAGGCATTAAGAAACTAAGTACCAATCAATCTGTAGAAAAAAGAATGTTTTGAAGTTTTTGGAGGTCAGAGCTGCACAAGGAAGGACACCATAAACTCCTGGGAATATTTGTGCGTAAACAACTCGCGTTCATGTTGTGCTTGCATAATACTGCAAGGAGTTTCCAGATGCCTTAACAGTATAATTATAGTTCACTGTATGCCCCGCAAAAATGTGCTGAATAAGGCAATCTGCAGCACCTGTCTGCGCTATGCTACCTGACATCATCAAGAATATGACACGCTACCATCTGCATTGTATCACGAGCATCTATGAATAGCTTTTTTCACAGCATGTGCGCTTTTTTTTTTTTTTTTTTGATAATCCATCCCAAAAGGTCCGCGCGGGGCGGAACAAACTGGGAACACGTGGGAAAAAATGTCTGTTTTGATAATCAGGTTGAACAGATGTCCGTAGCTTTGCAAGAAGAAGCATTTGGGGAAATAAATGCAGTTTATCTGAGCTCAAAAGGATCCCAGTGGGCAGGATGCTTCACTTGTTATGAGCGAGTGGAACTGATCTTCATAGCCAAAAGCCATTTTTATCATTCCATGGAATAATAGTTAAGTTTATCTTCTTGATTCATCAGTGTAATGTCGGCTATAGAAGTGACAAAGTATGTCAGAAATATAAAACCGGTTAATTACTACTACGCATGTTGAGGCTGATCACTCAGAAGCAAGCAGTGTTGCCAACTCATCAGTAAAGAAAGTAGCTATTGGCTGTCCTAAAAGATGATGACATCGCCTCATTTGCATAATTGTTTGCAATGCATGCTGTAGGAGAGACGAGTAAAACGTTAAAAAAATGTTAAGTATGATCAGAGCTGTACGTTAAACTTTCTTATGTTGATTCTTAGCTTGTCTTCTTTAAATGTAAATCAATTAAAATATTAGAGCAGTGGTTCTTAACCTTGTTGGAGGTATCGAACCCATACTTGCCAACCTTGAGACCTCCGATTTCGGGAGGTGGGGGGAGGGGGTGGGCGTGGGCGTGGGCGTGGTCGGGTGGGACGTGGGCGTGGTTGGGGGCGTGGCTAAAAGGGGAGGAGTATATTTACAGCTAGAATTCACCAAGTCAAGTATTTCATATATATATATATATATATATAAATTAAATAAATGGGTTGTACTTGTATAGCGCTTTTCTACCTTCAAGGTACTCAAAGCGCTTTGACAGTATTTCCACATTCACCCATTCACACACACATTCACACACTGATGGCGGGAGCTGCCATGCAAGGCGCTAACAAGCAGCCATCGGGAGCAAGGGGTGAAGTGTCTTGCCCAAGGACACAACGGACGTGACTAGGATGGTAGAAGGTGGGGATTGAACCCCAGTAACCAGCAACCCTCAGATTGCTGGCACGGCCACTCTACTAACTTCGCCACGCTGTCCCCATATATATATATATATATATAAGAAATACTTGACGTTCAGTGAATTCTAGCTATATATATATATATATATATATATATATATATATATATATATATATATATATATATATATATATATATGTATATATATATAAAATAAATACTTGAATTTCAGTGTTCATTTATTTACACATATACACACACATAACACTCATCTACTCATTGTTGAGTTAAGGGTTGAATTGTCCATCCTTGTTCTATTCTCTGTCACTATTTTTCGAACCATGCTGAACACCCTCTCTGTTGATGCATTGCTGTGTGGCACGCACAAAAGTGCTTTCATCAAATGCACTAGATGGCAGTATTGTCCTGTTTAAGAGTGTCACAACATTGCTGTTTACGGCAGACGAACTGCTTTACGGTATACAAAAAAGTGACTGCTGTTGTTGCCACGCTGGGAGGACGTTAATGAAACTGCCTAACAATAAACCCACATAAGAAACCAAGAACTCGCCCTCCATCATTCTATAGTTATAACATGATTGGGCAGGTACGCTTTTTTATATTGTGGAGGACCTGAGTCCGCCTGAATTTCGGGAGATTTTCGGGAGAAAATTTGTCCCGGGAGGTTTTCGGGAGAGGGGCTGAATTTCGAGAGTCTCCCGGAAAATCCGGGAGGGTTGGCAAGTATGACCGAACCCACCAGTTTCATATGCGCATTCACCGAACCCTTCTTTAGTGAATTTTTTATTTTATTTTATTTTTTTCAAATTCAAGACAAAGTTATGTTTTTTAAACTGGTGCACAAAAAGAATCGTGCATGAACATCACCTCGTTCAAAGAACAAAACCAACACAGTGCATGAACTCACAACAAATTACACACCTGAAAATCAGTGTGACGTCTGCTGTTGCCGTATCAATAATACGCCGATAGGGAGAAGATTTTATTTACACAATGAGTCGGGTGTGTCTCGACCTCCGCGGCGGAGGCTCCACCGACCCCCTGAGGCCGACTCACCGAACCCTTAGGGTTCGATCGAACCCAGGTTAAGAACCACTGTATTAGAGACTAGAGGGTTGTGACGTTAATCTCATCTATTGACTGGTCCGTTAACATTAGCGATGGGATTGGGAGGTTGGAACATCAGGCTACCGAGATAGGCTACTGTCAACACCTTTTCATCTAATTGGCTTTCGCAGCTGTCTATCAACTGTATGTGTTCTCAAATTTATCCGCTATTGGTCCCGGTGAGTATCCAATCACAGGACCCGTAAATGTCACGTTCGACGTGAGGCCAGCTAGAAGGCCTTACTGACAACAACTCGTGATCTGATTGGCTATCAACTGTATGTGCCCGTTCACTTACAGTGCATGGACGCCCGCATTGTTGATTCTGAAGGCCCTGGGCAGATTTCGTACAACATGGCAACATAAGCAAGTTGAATTCTGATTGGATACAAACTCTAACCTGAATACAACAGCACTGGAAGGAGCATAACATGACATGAAGAGAATATGGATACTTTTAGATATTTAGGAAAAGTAAATAAAAAAATCATTTTATCTGTAATTATGATCATGATTTCTGGTTATGTTAGGCCAGCAGAGAAGGCCTTGCTGGCCCTGACGGCACACCACTGGTCTCACTGCTCATTGAGGCCAGTAACTGCAATATGCTTTCACATCAGAGTCTCCAAGACATTAAAAAAAAGTCTCCAAGACACAAGAAAAGTCTCCAACAACACCAAAAAAAAGTCCCTAGATTTGTCGCCAGTAGCTGTTTACAAAAAGAGGATTTGGAGAGTCGCCAAATTTAGCGACAAAGTCGCCAATTTGGCAACACTTCAAGCAACTGTTTACTTTTTTCCTTCTTTCCTGTTGTCAGCGTTGCTTTGTTACATTACAACTGTTTGCTCTTTTATTACACTTTATATGTTTTAAATGTGTTTTTCTTTTTTTAATTAATAGTATTTTTTTAATTAGCTGCAGGTGGCAAATGGGTCCCAGCCCGTACTTTGCACACCCCTGGCCTATTGGGAAATGTTCTGTCAAGATGTACTACCCGCATATATTTTCTACCCAACGCTGCATCAACATCGAAGGTTTTTTCTCGGACAGAATAACCAAAGCATTAAGGTAAAAAAAAAATGTTGATATATTGTGGTTATTTTCAAAAAAAATTTTTACATACCAGGAAACAAACCAAAACAAAAACAGTAAAAACCTTAATTAACCTAAAATGCATCACTGGTTGTATGTCTGTATTGTATAGTGCAAAATGAATGTCAACCGTATAGTATTTTGACAAGGTCATATATGAATAATAATAAAAACTACAAAAGCACTTGATCCAGGACCTAATTTAGCCATTTTCTATAGACATAATGCCGCTAACTATTAGATTGTGCAACTGGTTGAATTTGTTTCATGAGGCATCACATTAAAAAAAAAAAAAAACAGCATTGAGTTTTTGTATTAAAAAAGAACAAATACCGAGCCAGCTTGTGTTGTTGTAATGTTATTTCACAGCACATTAACCCTCAACATGTGAAATTGTATATGAAAACAAATGCATGTCCTTTCTGGAATATGCTGCGTTCTATAATTTAAGTCTTGCCCCATTGATTCCCATGCAAGCAACATCAGTACTAGTCCACATTTCATGTTCTAGCATGTTCCGAGCAGAGTCTATGATTTTGCTGCTGTTTGTATTGATTTTGTGTTGTTAGGGCATCATCAACTTGCACATTTAAAGGATGTCAGGCTTGCAACCCTTCATCAGTTCTCTTTACTTACGCTTCAGTCTCATTGGCAAATATCTGATTCATATCACATTTTTTTCTTACATAAACCAGTTCGGACTAGTGGGTACGTTAAACAGGAGAGTACAGTTTTAAAATTCGGATTCATTTTTTTAAACTTAAAATGCATAATGAATGATATTATCATATTCCTATACACTAAACATAAAAAAAAAATGTGTTGAAATACTTTTTTTTGCACTTCCTAATAGATGTACAGAATTGAAATATAATCAACCAAAACTTTTAGTGTATTTCTGTTTCCATTCAGGCTCCCTTGTGGGTGTTGCTCAAAGAAATGCATTTGTGTGCCTCGCCTGTCAGTGTATGATACTTTGCAGAAGGCTGTAGAACTACCTCACAGCCAAGAAACTTCTATAATTTCACTTCTATAATTGTCTGCCGCAGAAGGCTCTTTTTTGTTAGTATTTTTAATTTTTTTTAAGTCCAAGTATCATATTTGGTTCTCTAGCCAAGCATCACAACGCTACTATCACAGACAAAATAGTGGAACCTCGATTTAACCCTATTTGCCTCCTTTTCGGTATATGAACGTTTACACCGCGCCACATGTGTGCAAACCATGTCTCCGTGTAAGAACGCGTCATTAATTAATTTTGCATACCGCTTGCTGTTTACATCCTGTACACACCGGCACGGCCATTTCGTAGAGCTTCGACCGCGAGTGGCACCTCTGACGTGTTAATTTCCACAATTGTTGTACCTTGTGCCAGTCATAGCCTGTCTTAAAGATGACTTTGTCTGATCAGAAATGCTTAAAATGTGTCTAAACTCTCACACTCTAGCTGTATAGCTTGGAGTTGCTAGACAACCACTTTGAACTGGCGTTTCAGCTCGTTAGCCTCTGGCTTGCAGGACCTTGAGTTTGAGGACTTTATCAGCAAAGGGGGCTTTGTTTCGCAGCGAGTCTTTAATTGTGATGAGAACGAAAATGATGCCACAACGGACCTTTATTACAGCGAAGGAGAAGGCACTACCGGGACTCAATCAGATGAAGGATCGCCTCATACTGATAGTTTGTGCTAACGCTAGCGGTGACTACGTGAAGCCATTGCTCGTTCATCACTCCAAAACTTCCAGAGTGTTCAACAAGGCCACAAATATTCCTAGACACAAGGTAACATGAGTAACATTTTTTTGTTTTTTATATTGTCGCAATATGGTGGTTAACGTTTTGGACTGCACCAATGAGGCTTGTGTGTGTGTGTGTGTGTGTGTGTGTGTGTGCGTGTGTGTGTGTGTGTGTGTGGTGTGTGTGTGTGTGTATGTATTGACAGTTAAGCTTGCTGTAAAGTTGTTGGGTTGTTTGGAAAAAAAAGAGATTATTGAGCCATCTTATGTTGGTTTGATATATGTGTGTGTGTGTGTATATATATACATACATATGTGTTTATCTGTGTGTGTGTATATATATATATATATATGTATATATATATATATATATATATAAATGCATATGTGTATATATATATATATATATATATATATGTGTATATGTGTGTGCGTATATATATATATATATATATATATATATATATATACATATATACATATATATACATATATATATATATATATATACATAAATATATATATATATATATATATATACATAAATAGATATATGTGTATATATATCTATGGATATAGATATATACTGTATATCTATAAGTGGTTAATTTATATAGGCTAGCCTATATAAATCAACCACTAAATGAACCTCTTCAACATAGACATATATACAGTATATTGTATATATACTGTATATACATACACACGCACACACACTATAGCGTCTTCAAAGTGTGCATTTTTTTTTTACTAAAATAAGGACTTTTGTCAAGGCTAGAACCAATTATTCATGTGTACATTGATTCTTATGCGGAACTCACACACTGTTGTGGGATGGCATTCAACTTGTCAAACAGGAATTACCGTCGGCCAAGATTGTCGCGCTTGGTCACTCAAGCAAGAATCGCAGTATTCAGGTTGAGACTCCATTTATTCACTCGCACATTCTGGAGGTAGTCTTTAATAAACACAACTCTGTGGGGGTGAGCCTTCTCATCCTGGAGGAGGGAATTATGTCCCAGACTGTGGCGATGTGGGATTGCCTTCAGTAATGACAAGCCTCAATTTTTCCCGTGATTGAGTATTCTGTAGCCTCACGTCATTGCACTACAATCAAGCTCCTGATTGTCAGCAGCTGGGGGTCCCAGGAGCAGGTATGCTACCATCAGCGGAGCACACCACACACATCACGATTGTGTCTCACCACCGTGTCGGATGTAAACCGAAACCTAGATTGAACAAATGTGATCTAAAATTGAAGAAGAAGATTCTTAGCAACCACCATAGCAACGGTCGAAACACAAAAAGAGGCCACAAAGACGAGGTCATACAAGAGAAGGGAAAATCGGCGGTCTCTTAGGACTGTTATTGACAGAAATCCAGAACTAAAAATAAGAAAAGATGAGAAAAAATAAGTAAAAATATAAGACATATAGTCTATGCTGCAACATTATTTTATAATTTTAAAGCTGCTAGAGGACCAAAAGGGATAATTAAAACAAATTAAATTGATGCGTTTTTGTGTCCCTTAGTGTTTTTTTAATGACGTTCGTTTATTTCGCATCGAAAATATTTCTTATATATATAAAAAAAAATCTTTAAGTTTGCATTTTTTTGCGTCTTGAGCTAGACTAAGTGCAGCCTCTCTCTAATGAGTGCATCTTCGGCAGTAAAAAAAATAAAAAATAAAGTGGTTTGATTGTCCATGCATGGCAGGACTGTTTATGAAATGCCCATGAAAAGTAGTACCTGTATCCTGCATCTTTGAAAACATAGCAAAACGCCACTGGATGGCGCATGGTGGCATGAATGTGTCGAAAATAAGTGTGTCTCCGTGGTGATGCCCTGTATAGTACAGGCAAAATCCTCATTCAAAAAAGGCGATCTTCAGCACTTTACAATTGCACACAGAGTCTTAGTAAATCACACGTAACACTCCGACTAATAGTACACGCTGTATTTGGATTTTAGTAAATCAGGCCCTACTGTACAATGTCTGCTCTCACTAGGATGCTGACTGACAGGATGTTTATATCTTTCAGCACAGGACTTGTGTTAGTTCCTCCCGTTCCTATTGGAGTCCCCTCCATTTTCAAAGAAGAAAGCTGTAGGTGGGAAGCGGTGTATTGCGGCCGACTGCAGCAACACAAACACAGCCGGTGTTTCATTGTTTACATTCCCGAAAGATGACAGTCAAGCTTTACCATTGGCCTGTGGAGAACTGGGACAACAGAGACTCTTACCAGGAGGACTTTGAGTTGGATGCGCAGACACGGTACCGTGAGTACGCATGCAGCTGCGGCTTCCAAACATTTGATCGCTTGCCCGTACGTGCGTGCCGCTATGTGCATGTCACGTACGTAACTTTGGGGACTTTGGGGAAATATATGTGCTGTATGAACTTTGGGGAGGTGAACGGTACTTCTTGCTCCGTCCCAGCTGACACCCATCTCTCTTAGGTCTTCCTTGGCTGTCTGTCTCCACGTCTTCTTCGGCCTCCCTCCCTTCCTTATTCCACCTTCTGGCATCCAGTCCATTGCCACACTTGCCGGTCTCTCGCTTGGAGTACGTGCCCCATCATTCTCCTTCTCCTTTCGGAGACAATGTCAGACAGTGCTGCTACACCTGCCCTTCTCATCACCTCCTCGTTGGAGATGTGGTCTCTCCAGGAGATCTTCAGGATGGATCTGAGGCATCGTCGGTGGAGGACATCCAGCTTGTTGGTGATACTGGCTGTCTTCATCCGCGTCTCACGGGCGTAGGTTGCTATCGGTATGACCACTAACATGTAGAGGCGTAGCTTGATGGCCATTGTGATGACTTTGGGCGACCAGAAGTTTCGGAGCCGTTGGAACACTCTTGCAGCTTTGCCATTTCTGTTATTGACGTCTTTCTCCACGTCTCCTGTACTTGAGATGTTACTTCCAATACTCTGTCATTTTTCGTCTATAGTGAGTGGTGGACAGTGTTGTATTTGTCCAACGACCATGGCCTTGGTCTTTTGATGATGAATTTGTCATAACCCTCACTCATACTTGCCAACCCTCCCGGATTTTCCGGGAGACTCCCGAAATTCAGCGCCTCTCCCGAAAACCTCCCGGGACAAATTTTCTCCCGAAAATCTCCCGAAATTCAGGCGGACCTGAGTGACGTGTCGACAGTCTGTTTTCACGTCCGCTTTCCCACAATATAAACAGCGTGCCTGCCCAATCACGTTATAACTGTAGAATGATCAAGGGCGAGTTCTTGGTTTCTTATGTGGGTTTATTGTTAGGCAGTTTCATTAACGTCCTACCAGCGCGGCAACAACACACAACAGCAGTCACGTTTTCCTCTACCGTACAGCAGTTCGTCTGCCGTAAACGGCAATGTTGTGACACTTTTAAACAGGACAATACTGCCATCTACTGTACATGCATATGTGACAATAACACCAAGGGCTTTTAGAGAGTGCAGTGCACAACTGCGCACACAACAAGGAGACGAAGCAGAATGCATCATCAGAGAGGGTGTTCAGCATGGTTAGAAAAATAGTGACAGAGAATAGAACAAGGATGGACAATTCAACCCTTAACTCAACAATGAGTAGATGAGTGTTATGTGTGTGTATATGTGTAAATAAATGAACACTGAAATTCAAGTATTTCTCTTATTCTCACAGTTTGAATGCTTCCCGTTTCCATATGAGATGGGAAATTGTGTTAGATGTAAATATAAACGGAATACAATGATTTTCAAATCATTTTCAACCCATATTCAGTTAAATATGCTACAAAGACAACATATTTGATGTTCAAACTGATAAAAAATTTTTTTTTTTTTTTTGCAAATTATCATTAACTTTAGAATTTGATGCCAGCAACACGTGACAAAGAAGTTGGGAAAGGTGGCAATAAATACTGATAAAGTTGAGGAATGCTCATCAAACACTATTTTGGAACATCCCACAGGTGAACAGGCAATTGGGAACAGGTGGGTGCCATGATTGGGTATAAAAGTAGATTCCATGAAATGCTCAGTCATTCACAAACAAGAATGGGGTGAGGGTCACCACTTTGTCAACAAATGCGTGAGCAAATTGTTGAACAGTTTAAGAAAAACCTTTCTCAACCAGCTATTGCAAGGAATTTAGGGATTTCACCATCTACGGTCCGTAATATCATCAAAGGGTTCAGAGAATCTGGAGAAATCACTGCACGTAAGCAGCTAAGCCCGTGACCTTCGATCCCTCAGGCTGTACTGCATCAACAAGTGACCTCAGTGTGTAAAGGATATCATCACCACATGGGCTCAGGAACACTTCAGAAACCCACTGTCAGTAACTACAGTTGGTCGCTACATCTGTAAGTACAAGTTAAAACTCTCCTATGCAAGGCGAAAACCGTTTATCAACAACACCCAGAAACGCCGTCGGCTTCGCTGGGCCTGAGCTCATCTAAGATGGACTGATACAAAGTGGAAAAGTGTTCTGTGGTCTGACGAGTCCACATTTCAAATTGTTTTTGGAAACTGTGGACGTCATGTCCTCCGGACCAAAGAGGAAAAGAACCATCTGGATTGTTATAGGCTCAAAGTTGAAAAGCCAGCATCTGTAATGGTATGGGGGTGTATTAGTGCCCAAGACATGGGTAACTTACACATCTGTGAAGGCGCCATAATGCTGAAAGGTAGATACAGGTTTTGGAGCAACATATATTGCCATCCAAGCAACGTTACAATGGACGCCCCTGCTTATTTCAGCAAGACAATGACAAGCCACGTGTTACATCAACGTGGCTTCATAGGAAATGAGTGCGGGTACTAGACTGGTCTGCCTGTAGTCCAGACCTGTCTCCCATTGAAAATGTGTGGCGCATCATGAAGCCTAAAATACCACAACGGAGACCCCCGGACTGTTGAACAACTTAAGCTGTACGTCAAGCAAGAATGAGAAAGAATTCCACCTGAGAAGCTTAAAAAATGTGTCTCCTCAGTTCCCAAACGTTTACTGAGTGTTGTTAAAAGGAAAGGCCATGTAACACAGTGGTGAACATGCCCTTTCCCAACTACTTTGGCACGTGTTGCAGCCATGAAATTCTAAGTTAATTATTATTTGCAAAAAAAAAAAAAAGTTTATGAGTTTGAACATCAAATATCTTGTCTTTGTAGTGCATTCAATTGAATATGGGTTGAAAAGGATTTGCAAATCATTGTATTCCGTTTATATTTACATCTAACAAAATTTCCCAACTCATATGGAAACGGGGTTTGTAGTATAATATGTAATATTTAAACAACACATTCAGAGCATCCGTTCTCAGGATTGGACTGTGCACCTTACCTCCTTTTGCACTATTTTTATTTATTTCCTTCCTATGTTTTGCATATTTGTAGACTGTTGCACTGATACTGGAGTTCCTTTTAATCTCATTGTACCTGTGTATAGTGATAATAAAAGGTATTCTATTCTATTCTATTTTACTTTTCCAACTGTGTGCATACTCCATCTCTGTTTAGTGCCTGTGCAACTAACAGGCAGTTTCAGCTACACAAATACAATCATACTTAATATGCACAACAACATTTAATAAAAATAACTGATCGTAAAAATAACTTTTTTTACAGCTCCGTTTTATGCTTTGAATTTGAATCGGACTCCAGTATGCATTGTACAAATCACTCTATTGTAGCCCGTTGAAACGCTCTCTCTGCCCACTCTCTTTGGTCCTTTCTGTGTTCTAATCAAACACTTTCACACTTGTCCTTCCAAAGCAACCTTACACTCCTAATTACTCACTCATTCATCCACTTCACGTTGTCTTCTCACACTCTCCTTTCACCGCAGCAGCTGGCAAGGAGGCCGGGAGAGCGTCCTCATTATCGGAGGAGAGAGCAGTTTGGTTCTTCAAACACAAAGTTTGCTTTGCTCGCTGAGATACAACCGAAAACCCTAAAAGCTGAATTATGCAGCCGAGTGTGGGAAGAAAAGTGCAATAACTTTCACCTGAATGCCTCCACTCCACCAAACGCCTTGGACATGTCATTCCCAAGCGCCAGGACTCCCCAATATTCAGAGAAGGAGGTCTGCAGGAATGGTGCACTAATGAGGACGCGGGTGCTCGTTGCGGACGTCTGCGTGTGCAGCCTTTCTCTGAACGAGAAGCCACACAAGTTATATGCCCGCAAATGAAAAGGATGCTCATTAATGATGCAATTATGCTAATAAGAGCCCATCAGGATGTCTGCTGTCCTGCTGAGGAAAAGTGTCACAATCAACCATCAATATAGACTTTATGTGAAAAGAATGGCAGTAAAAAAAAGAAGTAGGTTTGAAACACTTACATAATGAAAATGGGCATTTGTTTGAAGCTAAAAAACACAGAATTAAGTAAAAAATATTTTGCATTCACAATGAAACCTGCTAGAGATGTCCGATAATAAAATAAAAATGTAGTATCGGAAATTATCGGTATCGTTTTTGTTTTTTTTATCGGTATCGTTTTTTTTGTTGTTTTTTTTTGTTTTTTTTTATTAAATCAAAATAAAAAACAGAAGATACACTTACAATTAGTGCACCAACCCAAAAAACCTCCCTCCCCATTTACACTCATTCACACAAAAGGGTTGTTTCTTTCTGTTATTAATATTCTGGTTCCTACATTATATATCAATATATATCAATACAGTCTGCAAGGGATACAGTCCGTAAGCACACATGATTGTGCGTGCTGCTGGTCCACTAATAGTACTAACCTTTAACAGTTAATTTTACTCATTTTGATTAATTACCGTATTTTTCGGAGTATAAGTCGCACCGGAGTATAAGTCGCACCTGCTGAAAATGCATAATAAAGAAGGAAAAAAACACTATGCAACTTTCATAAACTATGAAAACAATTTATAGTCCGAAAAATACGGTACTAGTTTCTATGTCACTGTTTTTATATTGTTTTACTTTCTTTCTTATTCCAAAAAATGTTTTTAATTTATTTATCTTTTTTTATTTTATTAATATTTAAAAAAAAGGACCTTATCTTCACCATACCTGGTTGTCCAAATTAGGCATAATAATGTGTTAATTCCACGACTGTATATATCGGTATCGGTTGATATCGGTATCGGTAATTAAAGAGTTGGACAATATCGGAATATCGGATATCGGCTAAAAGCCATTATCGGACATCCCTAAAAATTGCTAATTGGGTTAGTGCGTCTGCCTCACAATACAAAGGTCCTGGGTTCGATCCTGCGCTCGGGATCTTTCTGTGTGGAGTTTGCATGTTCTCCCCGTGACTGCGTGAGTTCCCTCCGGGTACTCCGGCTACCTCCCACCTCCAAAGACATGCACCTGGGGATAGGTTGATTGGCAACACTAAACGGTCCCTAGTGTGTGAATGTGAGTGTGAATGTTGTCTATCTGTGTTGGCCCTGCGATGAGGTGGAGACTTGTCCAGGGTGTACCCCGCCTACCGCCCGAATGCAGCTGAGATAGGCTCCAGTGACCCCCCGCGACCCTGAAAGGGATAAGCGGTAGAAAATGGATGGATGGATGGACAATGAAAATTGTCTTTTAAAGCACACATTAAAAAGCTTGTCTCTAAGCTTATAATTATATTAGGTTTCTTTTTTAGAAATAAGTCTTGTTTTTTCCCTAAAAGTTAGAAAACATCTGATTTCATGCACCTTTATTCTTTTACTTGATTATGGAGACTTGCTTTTTATGAATGCACCTGGCACTTCATTGAAAAAACTAGACACTGTATATCACTGTGCCTTACGTTTTATTACTGGTTGTGAAAATCCTGTCCACCACTGTACTATGTATGCAAAGGCAAAACTGTCCATCTTTAACTGCCCGAAGACTTTGTTGATGGATAGTTTTTATATATAAATGACTTCTTGGACTTGTCCTCACCTATCTGTGTTCCTTTGTGTGTAAAGACTCGAGTCATTACAGCCTACGCTCACAGGATGTCCTCCACATGTTGGTTCCTAGAGCCAACACAGAACTTGGAAAAAAAAAAAAACATTGAGTTATGCTGCTCCCTGGTCATGGAATGACATCCAGAAAGATCTGAGGTTACCAGAACTGATCACTTTTGGGGGAGTTTAAGTCAATTTTAAAAGATCGAGAAACCAGTTCTTTTGGGAAATGTACTTGCTTTTAAATTGAATTATTACTTAATCGTTTTAAATTATTTTTGACCTCTTGTGGTATGACTGCTGTTGTTCCGTTGTATCGTCTTGTTTGATTATTATTGTAACTTTGTTTGCACCGCCCTCTTTGTCGAGTCGCTCTTGAAAAAGAAATTTTAATCTCAGTGAGTCTTTACCTGGTTAAATAAAGGAAATTGATTGATTATTCAATACTGACACAATGGGTGAGACTGTGAGAAAATTGGCATCACATTATTCTAATAGAACCTCAAATTAGGAGTTTAATTGGTTATATGGGGGCAGCACGGTGGAAGAGGGGTTAGTGCGTCTGCCTCACAATACGAAGGTCGTGAGTAGTCTTGGGTTCAATCCCGTGCTCGGGATCTTTCTGTGTGGAGTTTGCATGTTCTCCCCGTGACTGCGTGGGTTCCCTCCGGGTACTCCGGCTTCCTCCCACCTCCAAAGACATGCACCTGGGGATAGGGTGATTGGCAACACTAAATTGGCCCTAGTGTGTGAATGTGAGTGTGAATGATGTCTGTCTATCTGTGTTGGCCCTGCGATGAGGTGGCGACTTGTCCAGGGTTTACCCCGCCTTCAGCCCGATTGTAGCTGAGATAGGCTCCAGCGCCCCCGCAACCCCAAAGGGAATAAGCGGTAGAAAATGGATGGATGGATTGGTTATATGACATAACTTTAACCCAAAACACTTGTATCTCAAATCAACATCTTCCACTGAAAATAATTGAAATCGTTTTACTTGGTGCCTGGTCCCCAAAACGGCACAATTTCATTATGGAATGTCTTTTAAAAAGTAAAAAACTAACTTTTGGATAATATATTTGTAAGAGAAACAATGCAATAGAATGTACTATAAGTAACTACAGTCGTTTTATGAAATAATGTAATAACGTACAGCATTTACATAGCTGCTTTTGTCTCCTCCAGGCTAGACTACTGCAACGCACTTCTTGTCGGGATCCCCAGCAAAAACATCCAGAATTACAATAAGTACAGAATAGTGCTGCTAGGATCCTGATGAGAGTGCGGAAATATGATCATATCACACCAACTCTCAAATCCCTTCACTGGCTTCCTGTTCCACTCAGGATTGAATTCAAAGTCTCCTTATTAACCCACCAGTGCCTCCATTGAAATGCCCCCCCTCTACCTCAAAGAACTACTCACCCCCAAATCCTCCACACGACACCTCCGCTCCGGACAGGCTAACCTCCTCCAACCTCCGAGGACAAAGCTACGAACAATGGGAGACCGGGCTTTCTGCTCCGCCGCTCCCAGTCTGTGGAATGCTCTACCTGACCACCTGAGGGCACCACAGACTGTGGATGCTTTTAAAAAAGGCTTAAAAACCCTTCTTTTTTAAAAAAAGCCTTCTTTTTTTTAGATATATGCATACTAGTTTTAGCTATTTGTCTGTTCTCGTTTTTATTTTTATTAATTTTTTATTATCTTTTTATTTTTTATTTTTTTAATACACTGTAGCACTTTGAGTCTGTTTACTCAATGTAAAGTGATTTTTAAAAATAAAATCTATTGTTATTATTATTATGATCCCACATGACCGTTATTTAGCAATTGGGATTTGTTATATATTGCATATATAAAAATATAATATAATATAATAATATAATATATCAGTATATATTATATACTGTATATATAATATGTAAATATTACATATATGTTATATTTTATATTGCTACTATGGTACATTTTTAGCATTATCCTTTCCATCCTTTGAAACTGAGCTACTGTGTGGAACAATTTCCCTTGTGGATCAATAAAGTTTGTCTAAGTCTAAGTCTAATTTGTTTCTCTTATTTTGTAGTATTTCCTATCCAGCACTCTCATTTTTCATTCCACTTCCTGTTTGACTCCATTTGCCACCACTCTTCTGTCTGAGCGCTGGCTCCCTCACTTTGACTTGACTGAATGATTTATGTAGCTAGGAATAAATCTCATGTACCCTAGTATTATGTTTTAATTTTCATTAATTGCATGCATTGTTGTGACGCATAATGTGTGGTTTTCATTTATAACAAAACACGACTTGGAATGGAAGGTGCAGGCCAACTATTTCCCACCTTCCAGACCTATTTGCCTTGTCTGAACAGTTTGATGGCGACCATTTTCTTGTCATTCACGGGTGGACTGCAGTAACTGGCTTCTCTGTTCTTTGACAGCTGATCCAATCGCTTGTGTTTTTCTCCAAGAAGGTAATAATTATATGTAGAATTGCCATAATAACCGTGCCCACAATGGGAAAGCAATGGGTGTTTTCCCTCAGACATTTGACTGTCACAGAATAGTGATTAATTAGTTTTCTTCTAAAAACCAATGCTTGCTTTGAAAAATAAACATGGTGAGCAGTGAGACTTGTTAATACAAACTTTCATTGTTATTTTCTTGTAATAGTCCTCATTGCCACAGGACGTATACATTTGCAACTGTTCATCTTCTTCAAGTAGCTTACCGTATTTTTCGGACTATAAGTCACAGTTTTTTTCATAGTTTGGCCGGGGGTGCGACTTATAAGCAGGAGCGACTTATGTGTAAAATTATTAAAGGGGAACATTATCACAATTTCAGAAGGGTTAAAACCATTAAAAATCAGTTCCCAGTGGCTTATTTTATTTTTCGAAGTTTTTTTTCAAAATTTTACCCATTACGCAATATCCCTAAAAAAAGCTTCAAAGTGCCTGATTTTAACCATCGTTATATACACCCGTCCATTTTTCTGTGACGTCAGAACAGCAAGCTATAGCGACATTAGCTCGGATTCAGACTCGGATTTCAGCGGCTTAAGCGATTCAACAGATTACGCATTTATTGAAACGGATGGTTGTAGTGTGGAGGCAGGTAGCGAAGACGAAATTGAAGAAGAAACTGAAGCTATTGAGCCATATCGGTTTGAACCGTATGCAAGCGAAACCGATGAAAATGACACGACAGCCAACAACACGGGAGAAAGCGAGGACGAATTCGGCGATCGCCTTCTAAGCAACGATTGGTATGTGTTTGTTTGGCATTAAAGGAAACTAACAACTATGAACTAGGTTTACAGCATATTAAATATTTGGCAACAACATGCACTTTGAGAGTGCAGACAGCCCAATTTTCATCAATTAATATATTCTGTAGACATACCCTCATCCGCTCTGTTTTCCTGAAAGCTGATCTGTCCAGTTTTGGAGTTGATGTCAGCAGGCCAGGGAAGCTAGGGTCGATATCCTTCTCTTGATCATCTTCGGTGGCATAAGGGACGGTGTGAGCCAAGACATCCAGGGGGTTTAGCTCGCTCGTCTGCGGGAACAAACTGCCGCCATTGCTTGCCGTGCTACCGAGGTCCTTTGTCCCTGAATTGCTCACACACTCCGGCAGATTCAATGGGGGTCTGGCGGCAGATTTCTTTGACTTTATCGTTGGAAATGCATCTGCTTTGAGTGTCGCAGGATATCCACACATTCTTGCCATCTCTGTCGTAGCATAGCTTTCGTCGGTAAAGTGTGCGGAACAAACGTCCAATTTCTTGCCACTTTTGCATCTTTGGGCCACTGGTGCAACTTGAATCCGTCCCTGTTCGTGTTGTTACACCCTCCGACAACACACCGACGAGGCATGATGTCTCCAAGGTACGGAAAACAGTCGAAAAAACGGAAATAACAGAGCTGATTCGACTCGGGGTTTGAGAAAATGGCGGATTGCTTCCCGATGTGACGTCACGTTGTGACGTCATCGCTCCGAGAGCGAATAATAGAAAGGCGCCAAAATTCACCCATTTAGAGTTCGGAAATCGGTTAAAAAAATATATGGTCTTTTTTCTGCAACATCAAGGTATATATTGACGCTTACATAGGTCTGGTGATAATGTTCCCCTTTAACACATTACCGTAAAATATCAAATAATATTATTTAGCTCATTCACGTAAGAGACTAGACGTATAAAATGTCATGGGATTTAGCGATTAGGAGTGACAGATTGTTTGGTAAACGTATAGCATGTTCTATATGTTATAGTTATTTGAATGACTCTTACCATAATATGTTACGTTAACATACCAGGTACGTTCTCAGTTGGTTATTTATGCCTCATATAACGTACACTTATTCAGCCTGTTGTTCACTATTCTTTATTTATTTTAAATTGCCTTTCAAATGTCTATTCTTGGTGTTGGGTTTTATAAAATAAATGTCCCCAAAAAATGCGACTTATACTCCAGTGCGACTTATATATGTTTTTTTTCCTTCTTTATTATGCATTTTCGGCCGGTGCGACTTATACTCCGGAGCGACTTATACTCCGAAAAATACGGTAATTATCTTGCCGGCACGGTAAGCATTCTTTGACAAAACATTCTTTAAGACAAATAATTGTCTTAAAGAAGTGCTCCTGATTAAATGAATCAATGATAAAGACATACCAAATTATTTTAATTATATAGTTTTATTTTACCCTTCTCTAGCAAAAACAATTGGTATTTTAGGAAGCTGAAGGGCACAAATGTGTACATGAACGAGCGCCTCACTAATCGCAATGCTGAAATCAAACCCTCATCAAAAATATTGAAATTCAATGACTGTGCATTTGCAAACAGCTAAGATTATGTAGAAATCAAATTAAAACCTGCTACCCAAGAATGTACAACAATTTTTCTCAACAAAAGAGGAGAAATACAACCTTAGAGAAAAATGTAATTTAAAACATGTGTATGCAAGTACAACACTTAAAACCTTTAGCATATCCATATGTGGAATTAAATTATGGAATGGATTAAGCAAATAAATCAAACAAAGCACCAATATGATTCAAGTTAAGAGACTGTTCAAACTAAAGTGTTCACAAAGTACAAAGAAGAACAACATCTTGAACCTTTTTTACAATAAAAATAAAAAATGAGATAATGATTATTTATGTATTTTATGTTTGTTTACTTACTTATGGTATATTTATTGATTTATTTGTCATCTGTTCACTGTTCTGTTACAAACAGAGAACAAAGAAATGGGATAAAACTGCTGTGATATGAAAAGGGGTAGGATTAAATAAGCTCTGCTTCTTCCTACTCCTTTTCGGAGGTGCTTATTGAAAATGAGATAATCTTATTCTTCTCTGTACGTGTATCACATCTTGTAAACAACTATTTATTCATGAGAACTTTATTGATTATTTATTTATGACGGTGGCAGAGGGGTTAGTGCATCTGCCTCACAATACGAAGGTCCTGAGTAGTCTTGGGTTCAATCCCGGGCTCGGGATCTTTCTGTGTGGAGTTTGCATGTTCTCCCCGTGACTGCGTGGGTTCCCTCCGGGTACTCCGGCTTCCTCCCACCTCCAAAGACATGCACCTGGGGATAGGTTGATTGGCAACACTAAATTGGCCCTAGTGTGTGGATGTGAGTGTGAATGTTGTCTGTCTATCTGTGTTGGCCCTGCGATGAGGTGGCGACTTGTCCAGGGTGTACCCCGCCTTCCGCCCGATTGTAGCTGAGATAGGCTCCAGCGCCCCCCGCGACCCCAAAAGGGAATAAGCGGTAGGAAATGGATGGATGGATGGACTACAGGAAGTGAACAAACAAACAAATACGTTAGAAATTGCTATGATACCGAAACGGGTAATATTAAATAAGCTCTCAGACATGTTGTAATGAGAAACTGGAAATATGTGCAAACAGTGCTCTAGGCCAGTGATTCTTAAACTGTGG
This sequence comes from Nerophis lumbriciformis, assembly GCF_033978685.3. NCBI lineage: Eukaryota > Metazoa > Chordata > Actinopteri > Syngnathiformes > Syngnathidae > Nerophis > Nerophis lumbriciformis. The sequence goes on along the minus strand of NC_084557.2, from coordinate 16,662,224 downwards.
TAAGTGCACCTCTTCTTTCTTCTTGGTTGTCCATCGAATCCGATGATGACCACCACTTATGACTTTAACGGTGGACTCTCTGTTGGCTGTAGAGTACAGTCCTGGAGCTGCATATTGTATTGCTGGTTGGGCATGTACAGGTTGTTGTAGTGGTGGTCCTGGCATCGCTGGGTGTGTTTCTTCTAATACGACGCTGTTCCCGTCTGGGAGGATCTTCAAGGTCCTCAGGCCTGATGTTGCATTGCCTCATTGAAGTCTTCAGCTGATCTTTATACCTCGTCTTTGGCCCACCTGCCAGGCGCCGTCCACAGTGTAGTTGGTCATACAATACTCCGCGGGGCAGCCTGTCCGGAGGCATTCGAACCACATGGCCTAGCCAGCGCAGCTGGTGTTTGGTGATCATGGTCTCTAAACTTATGCGGTTGGTCTTTGCAAGTATCTGTAGGTGCACCAATGCAGTAGTGGTATGCAGGCTCCTTCTATTGCTATGGCAAAAAAAATAACTCAATTAATGTACGGTGTTTTATTTTTCTTTATTCAAACTAGGGTTGTACGGTATACCGGTATTAGTATAGTAACGCAATACTAATGAATCATATTCGGTACTATTATTATTATTATAGAGGTTTATTTGAAATTGTCACACCGCGGTGAGGAATGTCTTGTCTTGGTTTTTTCTGTCTTGTGATTTGCATGTTTTAGTTTGAAAAGTAACTCTCCTCTCGTTTCAGGTCACTTGCCCTTCCTTTTGTGTCATCAGTCTGACGTCATCCCTGTTCCCTGATTGTTTCCACCTGTTCCCTATAACCCTCATGTGTCTTATAAGCCCACTCCTCCCATTGTTCTGTGCCAGATTGTCTCGTTTATTTGTGCTCTCTAGCTTCCATGTCCATGTCCATGCCTTGCCTTACCTTGCCTCGTCTTTCGCTTGTGTTCCTTGATCCTGAATCCCTTCTTGCTATTTTGAGTTTTCCTTTCTTCCTCCTCAGCAGAGTGATTTTTTGTTATTTAGTTTATTCAGCCGAAGTGGTGAGTTATCAGTTATTTTTCATTTCTTTCCTCAAATTTTTGAGTGACAATTTTTCTTATACTTTATTAGATTAGATAGTGTAGAATTTTTCATAGCTGTTGTTTCTTCCTCCTGTTGGAGCGTTTTTTGTTAATACATTTTATAGCATATACGGCGCTAATTATAGTTCGTCTTTGTTTTTGTGTTTTCCTCCGTTCAGAGTGATTTTCGGTTGTACCTATTTTTTGGAACCTTTTTTGCCGATTAGTTTTTTGGTTAAATAGATATATTAATTCCTTGACTTTGGAGGTGAAAGGAAGCTGTCAAAATAAAAGCCTGTCAAAGTTCCCTACTCTGCATCTGAGTCCTATCCTTTTTACCAAGCCTGACAGAAATAGGGACAGATACAAAAACATAGACATCTGAAACAGTTATCCAATGTATGCATCATAGTGTTTGTAGCCAAAGCTAATTTACAATACTTGTCCCCCAACAACAACAACAACAACAACACAGATCCAACATCATTAAAATAGGAAAATAAAAAATAGAATAAGGCAAAGACGAGTCGATAATAATGATAATAGAAATAATACAGACAAAGTGCAAACTAGATAGAAGCCAATAATAATAATAACACAGACAAAGTGCAGACTAGATAAAAAGCAATTTGTAAAAATTAGTAAAAACTAAACATGGGAACACGATTGTTGCTCAAATAGCCATAATGTTGTTTGTTTTTTGAAAGTGACAAGTGCAGGTATACTTTTCAAAGTGTCAAGTAGAGAGTTCCATAGTTGTGGTCCTTTTATTGAAAAGGCAGTCTGGGCAAAAGATGTTCTACGGAATGGAACGCAACAGTTGCCTTTTGACATTGCTCGGGTGGTAGATCTGGTACCACTTTGCAGTCTTGTAATATATATACCGCCTCTAATAGGTACCGAATACAGGAGCGTATCTAGTCGATAGTACTATGACTCCATCGTAATTTTTCAGCATCACAAAATCTTCTTTTGTTTTTTTTAAATCAATATTATGTTTATAAACTCCGGAAACATGTCCCTGGACACATGAGGACTTTGAATATGACCAATGTATGATCCTGTAACTACTTGGTATCGGATTGATACCCAAATTTGAGGTATCATCCAAAACTAATGTAAAGTATCAAACAACAGAAAAATAAGTGATTATTACATTTTAACAGAAGTGTAGATAGAACATGTTAAAATTGAAAGTAAGCAGATATTAACAGTAAGTGAACAAGTAGATTAATAATTCATTTTCTACCACTTGTCCTTAATAATTTTTACAAAATAATAGATTGATAAATGACACAATATGCTACTGCATATGTCAGCAGATAAATTAGGAGCCTTTGTTTGCTTAATACTAAAAGACAAGTTGTCGAGTATGTTCACTATTTCATTTAAGGACAAACATGCATTGAGAAACATATGTTTAATGTAGCGTAAGATTTTTTTGTTAAAAAAAAGCCAATAATGCAAATATTTGTGGTGCCCTTTTATTTATAAAAGTATCAAAAAGTGCCGGTACCAAAATATTGGTATCGGGACAACAATAATTCAAACACAGTGTTACTGTTCAAACTGTGTGTAATGTTACAAAACAAGTATTAAATATACTTGTTGAGTAAAACTTCTGCCTTGTTTTTAATGACTACTTAGGCCTACCACGATATTGTATTTTAATGTTGGTCATTACGGTGGTAGTTGGAGAGCCAAATTTACAGGGTACATGGTGAAAACAGTTTGAAAACTACTGCTGTAGGCACTCTACCATATTGCAGCTCTATGCATGATTGAAATAAATTACAACCATAACCACAACTATCACTTTGCGGACCAATGCTTTTTTCAGACAGAGCTATGGGAAACTGCATTGACACATGACTGCACAGGGCAGTATGATAAAGTCTTCGATAAAGGCAGTGTTATCAATACAAGATCACACATAATACTGTATACAGATGTGTTTGTTTTAAAGGGGAACATTTTCACCAGACCTATGTAAGCGTCAATATATGCCTTGATGTTGCAGAAAAAAGACCATATATTTTTTTAACCGATTTCCGAACTCTAAATGGGTGAATTTTGGCGAATTAAACGCCTTTCTAATATTCGCTCTCGGAGCGATGACGCATCGGGAAGCAATCCGGCATTTTCTCAAACACCGAGTCAAATCAGCTCTGTTATTTTCCGTTTTTTTCGACTGTTTTCCGTACCTTGGAGACATCATGCCTCGTCGGTGTGTTGTCGGAGGGTGTAACAACACGAACAAGGACGGATTCAAGTTGCACCAGTGGCCCAAAGATGCGAAGGTGGCAAGAAATTGGACGTTTGTTCCGCACACTTTACCGACGAAAGCTATGCTACGACAGAGATGGCAAGAATGTGTGGATATCCTGCGACACTCAAGGCAGATGCATTTCCAATGATAAAGTCAAAGAAATCTGCCGCCAGACCCCCATTGAATCTGCCGGAGTGTGTGAGCAATTCAGGGACAAAGGCCCTCGCTAGCACGGCAAGCAATGGCGGCAGTTTGTTCCCGCAGACGAGCGAGCTAAACCCCCTGGATGTCTTGGCTCACACCGAAGATGATCAAGAGAAGAATATCGACCCTAGCTTCCCTGGCCTGCTGACATGAGGGTATGTCTACAGAATATATTAATTGATGAAAATTGGGCTGTCTGCACTCTCAAAATGCATGTTGTTGCCAAATGTATTTCATATGCTGTAAACCTAGTTCATAGTCAGGGGCGCCACTAGGGATTTTGGGCCCCATGAAAAGAATCTTTACAGGGCCCCCAACACAGTGTCATTATTTTTTCTGTATTATAATTTCATCATCATTAGGGGCCTCTCTGGGCCCCCCTCCATCATGGGCCCCTAGAATCCGTCTCCTTTACCCCCCCTTTTCGGCGCCCCTGTTCATAGTTGTTAGTTTCCTTTAATGCCAAACACATACCAATCGTTGGTTAGAAGGCGATCGCCAAATTCGTCCTCGCTTTCTCCCGTGTCGCTGGCTGTCGTGTCATTTTCGTCGGTTTCGCTTGCATACAGTTCAAACCGATATGGCTCAATAGCTTCAGTTTCTTCTTCAATTTCGTTTTCGCTACCTGCCTCCACACTACAACCATCCGTTTCAATACATTCGGAATCTATTGAATCGCTTAAGCCGCTGAAATCCGAGTCTGAATCCGAGCTAATGTCGCTATAGCTTGCTGTTCTTTCCGCCATGTTTGTTTGTGTTGGCTTCACTATGTGACGTCACAGGAAAATGGACGGGTGTTTATAACGATGGTTAAAATCAGGCACTTTGAAGCTTTTTTTAGGGGTATTGCATGATGGGTAAAATTTTGAAAAAAACTTCGTAAAATATAATAAGCCACTGGGAACTGATTTTTAATGGTTTTAACCATTCTGAAATTGTGATAATGTTCCCCTTTAAAGAATTGAAGCAAGGATGGCTGCAAAGAGTTTTATCAACAGATGAATCCATTCATAAGTTGAAACAACGCCCTTATCCACATGTGTCCGCAGTAAATCAGCATCTCCTGATCATCCTGTGTGGCTCACACTGCGACATTTCCGTCACGTCCCCCATTGCAGAATGTCAACGTGTCACGCTGCATGCCGGGCCAATAATCCCACCCCCCCTTCAACCCCCAATTGAATAAATATGAAGACAACCCGCTGCGATGAAAAAGGGCAGATGGGGAGTCTGCAGTTTGATTTAATGGCCTCATTGATTTACGGCCGAGGATAAAACCCCACTTAAGACTGTGGGTGGTGTGTCAGAGGACAGGTCGCAAAAAATGCCCTTTCTACTGGCATATATCCTGCTGCTAAGCATTACAATGAGCTAAAATGTTCGAATGAAAGAAACTGTTGTTCTTAAAGTATGCACTGGATTTCGCAATAGCAATTATTTGCATCCCCTGCTGCAAGAGCGCGCATGGCTTCCGTGTTTGGACGCTACTAGTTATGCCACTTGTGAAAATATAATATATTTCATGCCTTGATTGTCAAAGATGTTGGTAATGTAACCTGTGAACATGTATCGCCAAAACCAACAGCTTGTCCATTACTTTCATCTTCGGAACATTAATCGTCTTCGCCCATCCCTTACCCTTCATACTGCTGCCATACTAGTCCATAGCCTGGTCACCTCTCGCCTGGACTACTGCAACTCTCTCCTGTTTGGTCTCCCTCACAAGTCACTTCACAAACTTCAGCTTCTCCAGAACTCTGTAGCCCGGATAATCACCAGAATCCCGTCAATCCAGCACATCACCCCTGTTCTGCAGCAACTCCACTGGCTACCCATCAAACATCGCATCCACTTTAAAATAATTCTCCTCACTTTCAAAGCCATCCATAACCTCTCTCCATCATATCTCTCTGACCTGATCCATGTCGCCACCCCCTCACATTCCCTAAGATCCTCTTCATCCATCCATCTCACATCTCTCTGCCCCACATCTTTGGAACTCTTTACCCCCGGACCTTCGCAACTTAGATTCAATACCCCTCTTCAAATCAAGACTCAAAAAACACCTATTCCTGACTGCTTATTCATTGTAATAATCTTTCCTTTTCTCTTTGTTACTGTTGTTGTTGTTTTATTGTTGTGATTTTGTACGGTGCCCTTGAGTGCCCAGAAAGGCGCCTTACAAATAAAATGTATTATTATTAATATTATCCCCTTCTAACTTCATGTGTGATTCATAAAATGAGTCCAAATTCACGAGTTTTGTTGTAGATGATGCAACATGTATGCAGAATAAACCACATGATGTGAGTGCATCAGTTGATTAATCATCATTAATAACATCCTGTAATCTGGTTTTGATATTATCATTCCTTTCGTCTTCTGATAGATTAAAAATGACCACAAATGAGAGCATTTAAAACTCTGCCGGATTAAATTTCACCTATTTGACACATAATGTATTCAGAAAGTATAAATAACAACAAATTGTCATGTCTGTGTAATCATGTTTTGTTTTGTTTAGTTATTGGACTCTTTAGTTTCTGGCTTTTCACTCCCTTGTCTTGTTTCCATGGTTACCCATTAGTTTCACCTGTTCCACGTTTGGACTCATTATGCACTCATGTTTGTCACCATAGCAACCCATTAGTTTTCACCTGCCCTCACGACTCACGCACCTGTCTTTAATCATGTAACTATTATTTAAACCCATTGTTGCCAGGAAGTCTCCCTGACGACATCATACCCCTGACTCTCTGCTTCACACTTTGTTTACCTCTGCGCACTTCATGCCATGTCCAAGTAAGTTGTTTCTCTTCATGCCACAGTTAGCGACTTTTGTTCATGTCCTTAGTTTTTTTTGCCCACGTGCAAGTATTTGTTTTCATAGCCAAGTTGTTTTACCTCCGCTGTGAGCGCCTTTTGTTTATACCTTTTTGTATTTTTTTGAGTTAGAATTAAAATGTATTCACCTTCACGCCATGTCTGGTCCAAATATTCATTTGCACCACGGGAGAACAAACCAAGCCATGGTCTCAGTCTTGACACAAATGAAGGATAGAATACTATTAACCGCAAAATGTAAGTGTAAAAAACAATAACAACATTTTTTTTATGATTTCTACATTTTCAAAATATGCTTGGTCTATTTTCAAACAACAAAACAATCTGAAGTTGTCTTTATTTATTTTTTTTTTTATTTTTTTTTTTATTTTATTTTTTATTTTTATTTTTTTTATTTTTTTTATGTCCTGTCCAGCTTCTCAGGCAAATCATATAGTTGATGTAGATGCCCATGACGGCTGTTCAGATTTACTTTACAAAAGAAAAGTGTAGGATACTTCTCTTGTTGCCTTATTTGTATTTGACTTTATTAAATGTATTTATATTATCATTTAGTGCAGCCGGGCCGGAGCAGGAGGGGATAGAAAGAGAAAAAAAAAAGAAGACAGAGGGGGAAATTGTGGGGACAAGAGGGGGATTAGACAGAGAGACAAAAACAACAACAGCAAACAACAACAACAACAACAATAGAGCAACATCAGCAAATATGACATGTACAAATATGATGGTAAAAGTAATAACAAATAAGCAGTTAGCGAAAAATAAAAAATAATACAGAAATGACAATGAGCATTATTACACTACAAATGGATCAATACAAATACCAATAGAAATAGCGCTATTGATAATGAACAATACCAATAATTTACCTTTATTATCAAAAATACAGTTGTTTAAATGCAACAATACATATACGTAATGATAACTTGAGATACGAAAGAATGCAGAAAAATGGAGGGGGAGAAAGAGAAGCAACCTACATTAACCTTGTAGATTGTTATAGTCACAATAGGTTAAGCTTTGTCAGTGTGCCATGTGTTACACCCAGTTTACCCTAGGGCAACAACGTTAATATATGTTTGATGAAACGTGATTATGTGCATGAGTGTAAGTATGCATATGTACTTGTATATGTACAGAATGTGTATATGTGTTTGTACAATGAATGTATATGTACAGAATGTGTATATGTGTTTGTACAGTGAATGTATATGTACAGTATGTGTATGTGTATGTTTGTATATTGAATGTGCGTGTGGATGTACGAACATTAGGTAGGTAAATATGTACTGTATTTGTGTATGTATGTGGGAGCGTAGGTACCTATGTACGTATGTGAGCATATGTGAATTTGCATGTACAATACATTCGACTCCCAGAGTGCGTGGGAGCCAGAGCACGGCCCCATCACCCCCGAGAGCCCAACCCACAAACAGGAGGCGTGGTGCCCAGGGAACCAGGGACCACCGCCCCCACGCAGCCAAGCCGGCCAGCGACAGGAACCCCAGAGCCCGACCCACCGTACCGCCCACAAGGGCCAGCAGCAGGCCGCAGACAGACGCACCCGGCAGAGGACAGGGCACGAGAAAAGCAGGGGACAGCCAGACCCCAAGCCAGCGAGAGACTACACCCCACACGGGCAGAAAGGCGAGACGCCCCGCCCGAGGGACCCAGAGACTCCCCGCAACCGGACGGGAAGACCGCCCCCGCCCCACCGGCAACCGGGCCCCCACGAGCCCACCCCCCACCCCCGGAGAGCGCGGCGAGGCCAGCCCCCGGCCACCCCACCCAAACCGGCCGCCGCAGGACCACCCAGGCACAGGGCCACGGGAACCACCCACCCCACCCGCAGGGACCCCAACGATGGAGATGGAACAACCAGCAACCGCCCCGCCGAGCCCCCCCCCTGAGGGAGGGGAAAAATTAAAAAATAATATTAATAAAATATATTTAAAAAATAAATAAATAAATAAATTAATTAATTAATTGTCTTTATTTTTAAGTTATCGTGCCGTGATTTTATCAGTCCGGCCCACTTGTAACCCCCTGACTTAACATTTATTTATTTTATTGAAGTCATTTGTGCTTTGATTTGTAATCTTATTATTTATGCTAGATTTGTTGTGTCCTATTTATCCATCCATCCATTTTCTACCGCTTGTCCCTTTTATGGGGGTCGCGGGGGTGCTGGAGCCTATCCCAGCTGCATTGGGGCGGTAGGCGGGGTACACCCTGGACAAGTCGCCACTATTTATTTATTACATATTTATAGTACATATTTTATTTGGCATCACGGTGATGAAATGGTTGGTGCTGGTGCCTCACAATAAGAAGATTGTGGGTTCGATTCCCGGGCTCGAAGTCTTTCTATGTGGAGTCTTTGGGACTGTGTGGGTTCCTTCCAGGTACTTGGGCTTCCTACCACTTCCAAAGACATGCACCTGGGGATACGTTAATTGGCTGCATTCAATTGGCCTTAGTGTGTGAATGCTGTCTGTCTGTTTGTGTTGGTCCTGCGATGAGGTGGCGACTTGTCCAGGGTGTGCCCCGCCTTCCGCCCGAGTGCGGCTGGGATAGGCTCCAGCCCCCCCGCGGTAAAAAAATTAATGGATGCATATTTTTATCTCCATAACATTTACGGCTCCTGTGATAGTGTTTCTTCACCTGGCGCCTCTGTACTCAGTCATGCATTTGTGTGTGTGTGTGTGTGTGTGTGTGTGTGTGTGTGTGTGTGTGTGTGTGTGTGTGTGTGTATTGTTTTCAAGTCTGTAAAGCACTTTTTGTTGCATTTATTTTATGTATGAAAACTGCTCTTAGTTTGTTTTGATGATTTGAAGTTTGATAATTGTTTATGCCTGCATGTAGTTATTTTAATGATCATGATGCCAAAAACCCATCAGACTTCTTGTGAGGACTGCTGACAGGCAACATTTTCTCTTCGCAAACCAAACAAACACAGGCTTATTGCCGTCGCCAGCCATACTTTTTGTTTACTTTCAAAATCATTCGCCTGAAACGCATTGTGGTCAGACTTTGCAAGCTCCAAGTGGAATATCGTCTACTTCCCAGCAGTCTCCAATGCAGCGTGAGGCTGAGGACACACATGTTGATGTATGTACACACACACACACACACACAAAAGGAAAGGGAGGCTCCTCTCCATGTCATTTATAGGCTGTCTCCACTCCGCAAGGTGATGATTAATGAGTTCAGCTACCGGGTGTTATGTTAGATCTTCAAATACAACAGGGATTTTGTGTTTTGGGCCTAAATAAACACACTGGACTGTGACTGCTTTGTTCAGTATGTTTTTATTCACTCTCAATTCAGTTTTCATGTAATTAATGCCACCAAAATTCACATTGAATGTATACAAGCATACTCAAGGGCCTCTTACAAAAATATTCCCTTAAAGTTCCCAATATGCTTTAAAATGTAACTCAAGCCTTCTTCAAAGGCATTAAGATCTGGTGCCAAAACTGTTTACATGCAGTGAAAACAACAAAGGCATTCATGAAGATCCAAGTTCCCTACTGCTGACAGATGAAGAAGGATCTTAGAAGCCGTCTGAGGTTGGTGCAGTCATCTAAATAAAGATGACCTAAGCGAGCAGCTGTGACATTAAGTAAAGGGCAAGGTACTATTCTTGAAAAGCCAGCGCTACAAAAGTAGAAATGTCATTTGAGGTGAAGATGGACGCAATGACTCCTAATTAGGATGTCTTGAATGGAAGTGTGTCCGCCTAATAGGCTCCATCATCTGCTTGATGCTGCATGAAGAACAACAGAGTATGCGTGTGACAAAGTCGAATGCGTTCTCTTATTCATACTGTCAGGAAAGGGCTGTGAAATGTCAATTGTATTCAGCAAAGAAAGTAGCGGACAGCCGTAATAAAGCATTAGCAAGAAGAGGTGGGGAAATAAGTGGTTGTTTATTGCTGCATTTACATAAAAGCTTGGAGGTTTGACCTTTGCAGAATTCATTGAACTTGCAGATGCGGTTTTGGAGCAAATATAGTTTGCATTATGTTTCTTAAACGGCTTAAAAAGTACTTTATGCACATGATCATCTGCAGGATTTTTTTTTTTCTTGGAAATGCCTTCTCTGCATGAAGATACACTATATTGCCAAAAGTATTTGGCCACCTGACTTGACTATGAACTTGAAGTGCCATCCCATTCCTAACCCATAGGGTTCAATATGATGTCGGTCCACCTTTTGCAGCTATTACAGCTTCAACTCTTCTGGGAAGGCTGTCCACAAGGTTGCGGAGTGTGTTTATAGCAATTTTCCACCATTCTTCCAAAAGCGCATTGGTGAGGTCACACACTGATGTTGGTCGAGAAGGACTGACTCTTAGTCTCCGTTCTAATTCATCCCAAATGTGTTCTATCGGGTTCAGGTCAGGACAGTCAAGTTCATCCACACCAGACTCTGTCATCCATGTCTCTATGGACCTTGCTTTGTGCACTGGTGCACAATCATGTTGGAAGAGGAAGGGGCCTGCACCAAACTGTTCCCACAAGGTTGGGAGCATGGAATTGTCCAAAATGTTTTGGTATCCTGGAGCATTCAACGTTCCTTTCACTGGAACCAAGGGGCCAATCCTAACTCCTGAAAAACTGAAAAGCTCTCTGCGTACTGTACCTGGGCTAATTGGAAGGTTACATTAAGTTTGGAGCTCTGTAGCAACTGACAGTGCAAAGAGTTTCTGCACAATGCGCTTCAGCTTCCGCTGACCCCTCTCTGTCAGTTTACCACTTCGTGGCTGAGTTGCTGTTGTTCCCAAACTCTTCCATTTTCTTATAATAAAGCCGACAGTTGACTTTGGAATATTTAGGAGCGAGGAAATTTCACGACTGGATTTGTTGCACAGGTGGCATCTTATGACAGTTCCACGCTGGAAATCACTGAGCTCCTGAGAGCGTCCCATTCTTTCACAAATGTTTATAGAAAAAGTCTCCATGCCTAAGTGCTTGATTTTATACACCTGTGGCCGGGCCAAGTGATTAGGACACCTGATTCTGATCATTTGGATGGGTGGCCAAATACTTTTGGCAATACAGTGTATTACAGCCAGGTCACAGCACCAAAGTCTGGGCCACCATACAGGAGACTCCTCAAGACTTCTGCATCCCACCCTAAACCAAAGTCACCACACAGACACACGCACGTTTACATGCACTAAAAAACTAATTATTTCACTCAAGGCAGCTGGGATAGACTCCAGCTCACTTGTGCACTGAACAGGATGAAACGGTAGGAAATTAATCGTTTTGCATACAATACTTTTGGGGTAGATCTGTTTTATTTACTGAAAGTAAACACTGGTCAGAAAATCGGACAACTGTGCTAAGAAATTCCTAAAAACATCCCCACAGAACTTGGCATATGGAACAGTTTAGGACCATACGTATCATTATCTACGTTGTTTTGATGATGAAACTCTCCATCGCCCCCACAGTTATTAAGTGTAATTTACTCTTTGGCAATTATGTCGAAAATGTATGTACTAAACTCTAACAGTGAATTGGAACCTTTTTTGCATGTTGCACAAGTCGAGTACACGATTAGGTAGTCTAATGTTGGCATGGCGATACCTGTTACCAATGATGCTGTTCTCCTAATTATTAACTGTACAAATTGTTTTATTAAAGTTTAAAATACATGTGACAGAACAAAGAAAATTATCACTTTCCCGCTGTTAAAGGTGATTGTCAGTCACTAAATGATTGAATACAAGCTCCTGTCAGTTAAAGCAAGCTTTTACAACTGTCATCCCCCCCGGGGAAGTGTGCAGGCATGCACAACCTCAACCTTCTTCTCATCTGTCCTCACTGACCATAAATTGCTCAAAGCTGATCCCTACAGACTCTTATAAATCATACCGTTTAAGTCTGATGCACTGCAGAACACATTTCCCATCATATGCATCTTAAATGTGAAGTAATTGTATTGGAAATGTCTTGCTAAGACCTAGCATGTTTTAACTAGAATAACCACCCGGGATTTATATGTGATATACTGTACGCAATATATTTACACCATTTCTTGTTGATTGAAGCTTGTTTTCAATCGGTATTGTCAATGCTTGCAATACAGAGGTACATTGGTTTTTGTACGCCCCACTTTTCGTAGGATTCAGTGACATCGAACGATGCTGCCCCGGATTTCCTACTCGGTCTCGGCCATCGTACTACCAAACATTGCGTGTAACAAATTACAGTAGTGCCTCAACTTAAGAGCTTAAATGGTTCTGTGACGAAGCTGTTAACTCGAAACACTTGTATGTAAAATGAACGTCTCCCTTTAAAGGCCTACTGAAACCCACTACTATCGACCACACAGTCTAAAAGTTGATATATCAATGATGAAATCTTAACATTGCAACACATGCCAATACGGCCGGGTTAGCTTACTAAAGTGCAATTTTAAAATTCGCGCGAAATATCCTGCTGAAAACGTCTCGGTATGATGACGCCTGCGCGTGACGTCACGGATTGTAGAGGACATTTTGGGACAGCATGGTGGCCAGCTATTAAGTCGTCTGTTTTCATCGCAAAATTCCACAGTATTTTGGACATCTGTGTTGGTGAATCTTTTGCAATTTGTTCAATGAACAATGGAGACAGCAAAGAAGAAAGCTGTAGGTGGGAAGCGGTGTATTGCGGCGGATAACGCACCCTCGCCGTAGAATGCACCCCTTGACTGTTGTGCCGGATAACACAGCCGGTGTTTAATTGTTTACATTCCCGAAAGATGACAGTCAAGCTTTACCATTGGCCTGTGGAGAACTGGGACAACAGAGACTCTTACCAGGAGGACTTTGAGTTGGATACGCAGACGCGGTACCGTGAGTACGCAGCTGCGGCTTCCAAACATTTGATCGCTTGCCCGTACGTGCGTGCCGCTATGTGCATGTCACGTATGTAACATTGGGGACTTTGGGGAAATATATGTGCTGTATGAACTTTGGGGAGGTGAACGGTACTTTGGGCTGTGGGATTGAGTGTGTTGTGCAGGTGTTTGAGTTGTATTGGCGGGTTATATGGACGGGAGGGGGGAGGTGTTTGTTATGCGGGATTAATTTGTGGCATATTAAATATAAGCCTGGTTGTGTTGTGGCTAATAGAGTATATATATGTATTGTGTTTATTTACTGTTTTAGTCATTCCCAGCTGAATATCAGGTCCCACCCGCCTCTCACAGCATATTTCCTATCTGAATCGCTCCCACTGCCCTCTAGTCCTTCACTCTCACTTTCCTCATCCATGAATCTTTCATCCTCGCTCAAATTAATGGGGAAATCGTCGCTTTCTCGGTCCGAATCGCTCTCGCTGCTGGTGGCCATGATTGTAATCAATGTGCAGATGTGAGGAGCTCCACAATCTGTGACGTCACGCGCATATCGTCTGCTACTTCCGGTACAGGCAAGGCTTTTTTATCAGCGACCAAAAGTTGCGAACTTTATCGTCGATGTTCTCTACTAAATCCTTTCAGCAAAAATATGGCAATATCGCGAAATGATCAAGTATGACACATAGAATGGACCTGCGATCCCTGTTTAAATAAGAAAATCGCATTTCAGTAGGCCTTTAAAATGAACTGAAATCAATTTAATTGTTGATTGGCCCTTCAACATGCCTTTTAAAAAAGAAAAACTAACTTTTAGATCATCCATTGAATGTAAAACAACAACTGAAAATGTACTACTAACAGTAGTTTTGTGAAGTAAAGTAATAACATTGTCCAGCGCCCCCGCGACCCCGAAGGGAATAAGCGGTAGAAAATGGATGGATGGATATATATATATATGAAATACTTGACTTAGTGAATTCTAGCTGTAAATATACTCCTCCCCTCTTAACCAGGCCCCCAACCACGCTCCCGCCCCAACCACGCCCCCCGCACCCACCCCCCACCTCCCGAAATTGGAGGTCTCAAGGTTGGCAAGTATGACCCTAGGGGTTCGGTGAGTCGGCCTCAGGGGTTCGGTGGAGCCTCCGCCGCGGAGGTCAAGACACACACGACTCATCGTGTTAATAAAATCTTCTCCCTATCGGCGTATTATGGATATGGCAACAGCAGAAGTCACACTGATTTTCAGGTGTGTAGTTTGTTGTCAGTTCATGCACTGTGTTGGTTTTGTTCTTTGAACGAGGTGATGTTCATGCACGGTTCATTTCGTGCACCAGTTAAAAAAACATAACTTTGTCTTGAATTTGAAAAAAAACTCTTTTTTTTTTCACTAAAGAAGGGTTCGGTGAATGCCCATATGGAACTGGTGGGGTTCGGTTCCTCCAACAAGGTTAAGAACCACTGCTCTATGGACTGTCTTTTGCGACATTGCTGCCGAGTCTATCCAGATTCGTGAGCGTGTAATACAACATGTGCGCGCGCATTCACAATGTGCATGTGCGTATCTGAATTGTGCCTACATTTAACCAACCATGGAAGACACCAGCCAATTTAAACCAATCAGAAAGAACGTACAGAGAGACGCCAAGACCCGCCTCACGTTGTGTTACGTTCCATGTAGTGGTGGTTTGTTTGTGTTTCTGCAGGTCACACTCATTCACTGCCTCTGCTGCCAATCAACCGGTTCCTGTTTCCAGCTGCTCCTCATTTCACCTGTTAATTAGCCAGCCAATCCCGGTCCACCATTCATCCTCCCATCCTGCTTAAAACCACTTGCTCACCACTGGATCAGGTTGGGTTTTTTTCCCTGCCATGCAGTGTTGTAGCCTTGATAGACTCTTCTTGATTTTGCTATTGTCAGATCTACTTTGTCTTTATTTTTGTTAAGCTTTTTTGCGTAAATTGTGCTACCCATTTTTTTTGTCTTTTTTTTTTTTTTTTTTTTACCTTTCAACTGTCCGTGTTTTTAAGTATCTGTACAGTGTGCAGCCTAGGAAAGGTTAGACCAGGGGTGTCAAAATCATTTTAGATCGGGGGCCACATGGAGAAAAATCTACTCCTGGTAAAATCACGGCACGATAACTTAGAAATAAAGACAACTTCAGATTGTTTTCTTTAGTTAAAAATAGAACAAGCACATTCTGAAAATGTACTAATCATAATGTTGTTGGGGTTTACAGTATTCTATCTTTATTTGTCGTAATTTATACTTTCTGAATAAATCATGTGACAATGTTTATCAGTCAACTCATTGGTGTTCATTTTCAATCTATCAAAAAAAATATATCAAAATCAAATTACAGGATGTTATGTGATTTATTTTTTCTTGGCTGGTGCACTCACGTGTTGTTGTTTTACCTTTAAGAACGTATTACTAGCAAATGAAAACTGAGGTATCACATATCTTAATGTTCAAATATTGTTCCAATATGTGTTGATTATTCATATTTTTTAGTTGTATATAGATAATTTGAAGGCTGTTTTATCTACCACACACATCCTTATGATGGTTTCCCAGTAATAATATGATAAGAGAAGGATTGACTAGGTAGCCTGAGACAGGCTTTGATGATTAAATATCTTTCATAAACCACAGTCTATGGCAGCTAACTGAGAAATGTGCAATTTATGGAAAATGAAATAATAAAAATGTCAATCAAGTCTTAAGTTTTCCGACTGACTTGGCTAAATGACCATACTCATGACTTTGCAAAAATAGAAAAACACACTTAATGTATAATTCATGGACACAAGTAATCCTTTTATGCAATTATTGGTCGCACTAAATTTTTCATCTTGCCAAGATATTTTGAGCGACCCCAAGATTTATGGGAACAGTTTGCGGGAGGCCTCCGATGCACAAAGCGAGGTCCATAAGGACGTGCTTGCTTTAGTTTGGTGTGGAAGAACATGAGAACCTTTGTCGGATGAACTGGGACAGCACTGGACAGCCAGAAAATCTAACTCAAGTGACGTCTGAACAAATAATTATTAAGAGTTGTGTAGATTACCATGAATTGATTAACGTGGACCCCGACTTAAACAAGTTGAAAAACTTATTCGGGTGTTACCATTTAGTGGTCAATTGTACGGAATATGTACTGTACTGTGCAATCTTCTAATAAAAGTCTCAATCAATCAATTTCCTAGGAAAAATGGACACATTGAAGTGAATTGAATTGAATTAAATTGAATAGCTGTATTTGATTAGGACAATGCATATTGATCAAAAGTGTCACAGTAAATATGCCAGAAATAGCTAAATATCTGTTGTCCTAAGGCAGGCATCATAAAAACAGATGCACACTTACAGACAATATCATACGCACATTCATATATGACTTACAATAAATATTGACGATAAAACAATCAACATAAATACATGTAGAACAGTTTGTTAGCAAGAAATAATTTAGATGAATTTAAGTGTGCACACGCACAAATCCAAGCATATTTATTTTTTGCATCGCAATAACCTTGAAATTGACTGTAGACGTGTCCTTGGCTGGGCATGCCTGGGTTTGAGCATACACTATTTTTTTGTGGGAAATCCACGTGAGTTTTAAGGGGAACTGCACTTTTTTGGGAATTTTGCCTCTCATTCACAATCATTATGAAGGACATGACGACGGATGGATTTAAAAAAAAATGTTTATGCATTCTAACTTGTAAATAAAAGTAAATAAAAGTCTGCTTACAGCATAGCCAATGGAATCTCCTGTACTTCGCCTATAAAATCCAATAAATAGTCATTCAAAAACGGCCAACAATACTCCATTTACATTTTGTGATTTGAATATGAACCAAGTATTAGTGATATTGTTATTATAAGCGCTAACGCAGACGAACTATGTATATCGGCAACGTAATCACTACCGTGTGCCAATGTTTACATCATCGAGTGGTCTGCTGCTTTCTTGCTTCTTTGCTCCCTTTTAGTTTATTCTACATCATAAATCATGCCTCTCACCTGGACAGAAGAAGTCTGAGTAGGTATTCCGACAAGTTGGTATACTTTGACAGCCATTTAGGACCCAAAACTGGCGAGGACGTCACAAAAAGATGCTTGGTGCCCCCTCTCATCCCCTATGCTCCATTGTAAGCAACATTTTGATTGCATTTGTTTAATATTTAGAATGCAAAGAAAATAACATCCATCGTCATTGTGAACGATAGGCAACATAAAAATAAAAAAAACTGCAGTTCCCCTTTAATAATGAGGCCCCAGGTGTCCCAATACTTTAGTATGAACAACTGGCTCATTTTGCACCTATGGTACAAGAGGAGCTCACATTGGTGTACAGCATGTAGCAAGAGAGCGAGTAAACCATCTGTTTGGCAGTCAAACAAATATGAGATTGTTATGGAGCAATTTTTCCTGACCTGGCAATTGCTCGTAATAATTTAAAAGTAGAGGCCAACTTTGGATATTAAGCGCACACAGGCAGCTCTAACTTTGAGCTAGGAGATCAAACAAAACCCCCAAATCCAGAATGGTTCATGTGGCAAGCTTGTACAAAAAGTCTTAGTAATGCCTGAGCTTGTGCTGGACGTTGCGCTCATTGACTAAGCAGCTTTGAAACATAAGGATCAGTCACAGTAGCTGAGGACTCTCGCGTGACAGACCATGATGAAAAGCCTAATCCCACTTTCCATGTGCACCAATACATCAGTCCTCTACACATCTCCTTCTCTGGTCCTCTTTCCCAGATACAAAGCTCTCATACACAACTCGAAAGGGATGTTTCCTTCATCAATTGTCATTATTGAGGCCATGTTCTCGGATGTCTTCAAAAAGGCACATTTCCCAACTCGGGTTTTGGAAAAAAATGTCTATCCACATTTGTGGAGTATTAAAAAATGATAAGTCCACATAGAATCACATTTAACCAACGACTGCATTTTGGCTAATCGGAAGCTTTGCGCGGCTACAGTTGACTTGGCTGCACTTTAGAACTCCTATTGAATTTTTTTTGTATTGTGCAGGCCCGCGTAAGTGCTGCTGCACGACACGAAATCAATACTTAAAAGTCAATACCTTCATTGCTAGGTGTGTCCTAATCCGATCATCAGCTCTGATACATGTCGTTCTGCAACGTGTTTACGAGTACAAAGTTGGACAGCCATTTAAAATCTATACGGCCTCTAATACAGTGGTCCCCAACCACCGGGCCACGGCCCGATACCGGTCCGTGGATCGATTGGTACCGGGCCGCACAAGAAATAAAAAAAATAAAATAAAAAAATTAAAAGAAATTTTTTTTTTTTTTTTTTTTGTTAAATCAACATAACAAACACAAGATACACTTACAATTAGTGCACCAAACCAAAAAACATCTCTCCCCAATTTACACTCATTCACACTCATTTGCACAAAAGGGTTGTTTCTTTCTGTTATTAATATTTCTGGTTCCTACATTATATATCAATATAGATCAATACAGTCTGCAGGGATACAGTCCGCAAGCACACATGATTGTATTTCTTTATGACAAAAAAACACAAAACAAACAAAAAAAGTAATAAATACCATAGTGTCATGTCTGTGTAATCATGTTTTGTTTTAAGTCATGTTTTGTTTAGTTATAGGACTCTTTAGTTTCTGTCTTTTCACTCCCTTGTCTTGTTTCCATGATTACCCCATTAGTTTCACCTGTTCAATGTTTGGACTCATTGTGCACTCTTGTCACCATAGCAACCCATTAGTTTTCACCTGTCACGTCACGCACCTGTTTCACGTTTTGAGTCACGCACCTGTTTTCGTTAATCATGTCTGTAGTATTTAAGTTCAGTGTTTTTCAGTTTGTCTTTCTGGTGACATCCTCACATTTATGCTCTGTCCATTCCTGACACTTCTTTCCATGTCCATCCTTCATGCTACTATTTTTGTCCAAGCCAAGTAAGTTTTTGTTCCATGTTTATAGTCTTTTTGGTTTCATAGTTTGTTCTCCGCCATTGTGCGCGCCTTTTGTTTACTTCCTTTTTTTTTTGTAGTTATAGTCTTTAAATAAAAATGTACTTAAATTCCCGTCTCGCCCGAGCCAACTTTCCGTTGCATCCCAGAAAAACTAAACCCCATTACCAAGTATTGACACATAGTAGTAATAGTAATTTACAAAAAGTAAACATGGTAGGGTATAGGCTACTAGGAGCTAGCAGCTACACAACAACTAAGCGCTCAACAGCGCACAAGCTAAACATAACTGTGACCTTGATTGAACAATGTTGCAGTCTAAAACACCCCATTGGTAAATATAAAGAAGTTTCATATAATTGTAATTGTACATTATTTACAGATACAAAGTCTCCAAGGTATAAGCATATTGGAACGTATTCAGTAACAAACGTGTACACATCATTCAGCTTACCGCGTCATGAGTTTACCTTTAGGAATTATTGTAGCCACAAGTTGTTGTCGACAAACAAATTACCACTTGCAACAAACACAACAATAACAAAAACTACCACCACAACAACAACAACAACAGAACAGCATCAGCTAATACAATATGTGCAAATATAATAGTAAAAGTGGTAGTAGAGAAGCAGTTAGTGACGTTGATATTAGCAGGCCGTAGATAGACTCGCCCGGCAGAGGACAAGGCACGGGAGAAGCAGGGGACAGCCAGCCCCCAGGCCAGTGAGAGACCACGCTCCCCTTGGGCAGAAAGGCAGGACGCCCCGCCCCGAGGGGCCCAGAGACTCTCCGCAACCGGACGGGAAGACTGCCCCCGCACCACCAGCAACCGGTGAAAACCAAAAAACTTTTTTGCAATGTGTTGCTGCCATTAAATTCTAAATTAATGATCATTTGCAAAAATAATTAAGTTTCTCAGTTCGAACATTAAATATCTTGTCTTTGCAGTATATTCAATTGAAGATAAGTTGAAAAGGATTTGCAAATCATTGCATTCTGTTTTTATTTACCATTTACACAACGTGCCAACTTCACTGGTTTTGGGTTTTGCTTACAGTAGCTGGGCTTAAAGGTCATATTGGTGAGTGATTTCGATTGCAGAATCAAGTGTATGTTTCACTTTCTGGCCACTGCACTCTGGAGGCTTTGACAGTATTCTAGTTAGATGATCATCGTGTGTCTGTTTTTAAATGAATCCCACAGGGCTTGCAATTTAAAGTTAAATATCCCTATGGGACCTCTGGGAAGATGCTAAATCACATCTCTCTGACACTGACAGGACAAAAGTAGAGAACACGCCACAAGAATGCATGTGAGCAGTGTGTTTTCAATTACAGATCTATCATCTTGCTTTATTTAGCTGCAGCATTGGAAAGTATGAAAGTCTTTGACCAGCAGTCAGAAAGCAGCAGACTTGCAATCGTAAGGGTTTTCATTTACAGATAAAACTGGATTTTCATGTAAAAATAGCCAGTCCATGTTCTGTATATAAAGTGCTCACAGTTATGACGCTGCAAAAAAAAGGAAGGAAGTGTGGGAATTAATCTCAGTAACAAAAATAGACAGGTCAAAATGAAACATGCAAAGAAAAATTGCAATAATGTGTGTTCTTTAGTTGGTCAAAAGCACCAATATTTTATTAACCATTCTTGATACCAACTAAATCTTATCAGGGACTCTTCAGATAGCAAAGAGCTTAATGACACAAATACAGTGCATTCGAAAAGTATTCACAGCGCCTCACTTTTTCCACATTTTGTAATGTTACTGTTATGACCTGGGCATATTCTGTGTTTAGTACTATTCTTAGTTTAGTGTTCTGTTATGTTTTTGATACTTCTTTCCTCCCTTGTTTACGTTTTCTTGTTGCTAAGCGCATTAAGTTAATCAATCAATCAATCAATCAAAGTTTACTTATATAGCCCTAAATTACAAGTGTCTCAAAGGGCTGCACAAGTTTACACACCGGCTTCTGTTTTGGTAAATAAGACTCACACCCTTTGCCCATCCTACTCACTCCCCTTTTTAGACCCGTCCCACCGTCACTTGGCTGCTGGTTCGTTGTTCGCTTCATGCGACTGTTGTCGTTTCGGGTTTGTCGGTTATACAATGCTTCGAGAATTAAGTTTTGCTACAGTTTAGATCAGGGGTAGGGAACCTATGGCTCTCGAGCCATATGTGGCTCTTTTGATGACTGCATCTGGCTCTCAGATACATCTTAGCTGACATTGCTTAACACGATAAGTAATGAATAATGCCGCTGGTAATCAGTGTTAAAAATAACGTTCAAAATATAAAACATTCTCATGCATTTTAATGGTAAGAAGTATTTTATTTATTATTGGCTAGCTTCAGAATAACAATGTTATTAAAAAGAATAAGAGACTTATTATACTCTAAAAATGTTGGTTTTACTTAAAAATGCACACAATTAGTTGTATTCATCCATCCATTTTCTACCGATTGTCCCTTTTTGGGGTCGCGGGAGGTGCTGGAGCCTATCTCAGCTGCATTCGGGCGGAAGGCGGGCAGTGACGTGCGGTGAGGTTGGTGGCTGGTGAGGCACTGACTTCATCACAGTCAGATTTACAAACATATGAACCCTAAAGAGTATCTTATTCACCATTTGATTGGCAGCATTTAACGGGTTATGTTTAAAAGCTCATACAAGCATTCTTCCCTGCTTGGCACTCAGCATCAAGGGTTGGAATTGGGGGTTAAATCACCAACAATTATTCCCGGGTGCGGCGTCGCTGCTGCCCACTGCTCCCCTCACATCCCAGGGGGTGAGCAAGGGGATGGGTCAAATGCAGAGGACAAATTTCACCACACCTAGTGTGTGTGTGTGACAATCATTGGTACTTTAACTTAACTTTAACTTTACACATACAAACTGTAGCACACAAAAAAGCACATTTAATTAAAAAAACGTTATTATGGTCTTACCTTTACTTATAAGTGCGGGAACAGTGGTGTTCGTGTTGGAGGAGTTGTGAATGAATGAAATATGAAATCCGTGCTGCAGTCTGCAGGTGTACCTTATGTTGTGTCCCTGCAGTCGTTCACGGCTCCTCCGGCGCGAGCAATGTTGTTTTTGCACTTTTTGGCTTCTTGTTAAGTGACTTTTTTTGGGGTGGATTCTTTCTTGCACGTGGAGGGTTTGGGTGTGGGCTTTGGTTGGTGTGGCGCTTGCGTCGGGGGGTGCAGTCTGCGGCGGAGGTGCATTAACCGGCACCAGGAGGCGGGATTACGCGAGCCTCACACAGTGCGTTTTCGCAGCAGTTTTATGATTGCTCAGCACAAGAAATACGTTACACACATACAGTTGTTGACATAATACACTGTACATTATATACCTCAGCTAACTAAACTATGGAAATGTATAATATAATTCATATAGCAATACAGTCTCACTGCACAGCAGGCCAGCAGTTAGCCGAGTCCGCAATCCATGGTGAGGCACAATTGAGTGACGTGCCTCAACTGGATGTCGATCACCGCACCGTCTCTTCTCAGTATTTGAACGGCAAATGTGAAAATTCAGCGATTTTGAATAAAAATAATCTAAAACTGGTGAAGTTAAATGGAAAATAACTTTATAGTATAATCACTGGATACAAATAACAATTTAATTAATTTTTTTTCTTTTTACATTTTTTTTCTTTCCATGATGGCAGGTGAGGCCCCGCCTAACCTGCCTCTAGTGACCGCACGTCACTGGCGGGGTACACCCTGGACAAGTCGCCACCTCATCGCAGGGCCAACACAGATAGACAGACAACATTCACACTCACATTCACACACTAGGGCCAATTTAGTGTTGCCAATCAACCTATCCCTAGGTGCATGTCTTTGGAGGTGGGAGGAAGCCGGAGTACCCGGAGGGAACCCACGCAGTCACGGGGAGAACATGCAAACTCCACACAGAAAGATCCCGTGCTCGGGATTTAACTCAGGACTGCCCAGGACCTTCGTATTCAGTGTTAAAAAATATTATTTGGCTCTCACGGAAATACATTTTTAAATATTTGGCTTTCATGGCTCTCTCAGAGAAAAAGGTTCCCGATTTTCAAGTTAGATTGATGCTATTACCTTTGTTTCATGATATCACCATGCTGTGACCAACAGCTCAACGTTATTTTTGCCTTATGTATTTTGGAAAAAAGTAATCATCTTACCTGCACACTGCCTGAGGTCCTACGCATCCTTTGGATTCACAAACACTTCACGATGCCAGCATACAACAGAATGGACGAGCCGTTATGTGATTTCGAGGGGACCGCTTGTTCGAATGATTGCTGGAAAGGAATCAGCGAAAGTTGAAAAACGCTCTACGCCCAACAAGGCACCCGCCAGCAATCTGTCCAGCGAGACCGCCACCTCCTGCAAGGTCTCTGCTGCCAGTCTCCTCTCCGCCTTTGCCTCCAGCCCAGCTGCCTTATCGAGCTTCAGCCCAGCAGCCTGCCCGTCCCCTCATCACCACGAATGTGACCAGTCCATGCCCAGGACTTACGCATGGACCACAACGGCTGCTGAAGATTTGTTCATGCTCACGTTCACCTCTTTGTCGCTCACGGATGTAGTCCGCCTCGCCAGTGGCAGGTGTTGTTTGATTCGCCGCCGCAACCTGACTTGTCCCCGCTGGATTCGAGGACACCTGGCCTGGCGACCAGCCGCCAACACCTACCGCCACCCTCTCGTGATTTCGGACTTGTTTTGTTCTGGTTTTGGACGTCTGCAATCCGTTCTTTGAAAGGGGGGTACTGTTATGACCTGTCACGACAGGTCATATTCTGTGTTTGTGTTTAGTATTATTCTCTCCCTCGTTTAGTGTTCTGTCATGTTCTCGATGCTCCTCTCCTCCTTTGTTTATGCTTTCTTGTTACTTCCGTCCACCTCCAAAGACATGCACCTGGGGATAGGTTGATTGGCAACACTAAATTGGCCCTAGTGTGTGAATGTGAGTGTGAATGTTGTCTGTCTATCTGTGTTTTTTGTCCTCAAAATTCAATACCCCATAATGACAATGTGATTTTTATTTTATTTTTTATTTCATGAATTTTAAAAAATTTCAAAAGTATTCACAGCCTTTGCCCAATACTTTGTTGATGCACCTTTGGCAGAAATTACATCCTCAAGTATTTATCTTTGGGCAGTTTCGCCCATTCTTCTTTGCCCATTCCTCTTTGCAGCGCCTCTCAAGTGCCATCAGCTTGGATGGGAAGTGTTGGGTTTCATCCAGAATGTCTCTGTACATTGCTGTATTCATCTTAGTCTAGTCAGGGAGGTGACCAAGAACCAGATGGTCACTCTGTCAGAGCTACAGCATTCCTCTGTGGAGAGAGGAGAACCTTCCAGAAGGACAACCATATCTGCAGCAATCCACCAATCAGGCCTGTATGGTAGAGTCAATCAATCAATCAACCAATGTTTATTTATATAGCCCTAAATCACAAGTGTCTCAAAGGGCTGCACAAGTGGTACAGAGCCCACATAAGGGCAAGGAAAAACTCACCCCAGTGGGACGTCGATGTGAATGACTATGAAAAACCTTGGAGAGGACCGCATATGTGGGTAACCCCGCCCCTCTAGGGAAGACCGAAAGCAATGGATGTTGAGTGGGTCTGACATAGTACTGTGAAAGTCCAGTCCATAGTGGATCTAACATATTAGTGAAAGTCCAGTCCATAGTGGGGCCAGCAGGAAACCATTCCGAGTGGAGACGGGTCAGCAGCGCAGAGATGTCCCCAACCGATGCACAGGCGAGCGGTCCACCCCAGGTCCCGACTCTTGACAGCCAGCACTTCATCCATGGCCACCGGACCTGTGTGTCTCCCTCTCCACAAGGAAGAGGGGGGCAGAGGAGAAAAGAAAAGAAACGGCAGACCAACTGGTCTAAAAAGGGGGTCTATTTAAAGGCTAGAGTATACAAATGAGTTTTAAGATGGGACTTAAATGCTTCTACTGAGGTAACATCTCTAACTGTTACCGGGAGGGCATTCCATAATACTGGAGCCCGAATAGAAAACGCTCTATAGCCCACAGACTTTATTTGGGCTCTGGGAATCACTAATAAGCCGGAGTTCTTTGAACGCAGATTGATACAATACAATCGGCAAGATAGGATGGAGCTAGACCGTGTAGTATTTTATACGTAAGTAGTAAAACCTTAAAGTCACATCTTAAGTGCACAGGAAGCCAGTGCAGGTGAGCCAGTATAGGCGTAATATGATCTAACTTTCTTGTGTGGCCAGACGGAAGTCATTTTTTGGTAAAGAGTTTGCCAAAATGCACCTGAAAGACTCTCAGACCATGAGAAACAAAGTTTTATGGTCTGATGAGACAAAGATTGAACTCTTTGGCGTGAATGCCAGGTATCATGTTTGGGGAAAACCAGGCCAATAGCATCCCTACTGTGAAGCATGGTGGTGGCAGCATCATGCTATGGGGTTGTTTTTCCACTGGGAGGCGAGTCAGGATAGAGGGAAATATGACTTCAGCAATGTACAGAGACATCCTGGATGAAAACCAACACTTTCCATCCAACCCGATGAAGCTTGATAGGTACTGCAAAGAGGAATGGGCGAAACCGCCCAAAGATAGGTGTGCCAAGCTACAAATGTAGTAAAAGGTGTGTGCTTTTTTTTGTTTTAATAAATTAGCAACATTTTAAATAAAAAAATGTCATATTGTCATTGTGAGGTATTGTCTGTAGAATTATGAAGACAAACATTTTTTTGTTCCATTTTGGTATCATGCTGTAACATAACAAAATGTGGAAAAATGATAGTGCCGTGAATACTTTCCAGATGCACTGTACATCATGTATAATTAATACTGAATAATTGCCCTTTTTGTGCTTTTTCTACCTCTTTCAAACTGATTATCACTTGACAATGGTAGGGTTTCACTTTGACCGTGGGTCATATCTGGTAAAGTGGCCTCCCTGCGACACACTCGCTACTCTGGCGGCTGACAAATACGCTTTCAGTCCCGCTTTCTTTTCTGAAAAATTTGTGCGAGCAGAGCACGGAAAAAGATCTTCAGAGGAAAGAAGGAGGTGATTTGTGGAGGGATATTTCTGTCCATGGCTTCTGCTCCTCTCATTTTCTCCTCATTACCAAGATGCCTATTGTCAGACCTCATGCATGATGTTCTCAGATAAGATGCAAAAAGCAGACAAAAAAGGACAGCTGTAGTTTTGATTGCTATTTCATTATGTTTATTTTTGTTTACATTTTTTGTCACGGTTCCACTGCTTGACTGAGGTGTTCCAATTTCACTCACTTTCATTTTCAGGCCGGTGACATGGTGAAGCTTTTATATTATGCTATTTAGACACAAAAAATGTCTTAATTGTCAACAACTACACTGCAAAAAGTCAGTGTTCAAAAACAAAAACAAAAAATACAAAAATTAGGGGTATTTTATTTGAACTAAGCAAAATTATCTGCCAATAGAACAAGAAACTTCGGCTTGTCAAGACTTTCCAAAACAAGTAAAATTAGCTAACCTCAATGAACTCAAAAATACCTTAAAATAAGTATATTCTCACTAATAACAAGTGCACTTTTCTTGGTAGAAAAAAAAGAGACCTTTTTGCTCAATATGTTGAAAAATATTCTTAAATGAAGTAAATGCTAGTGCCATTATCTTGACATAATGATATGCGCTCGGCATCATGATTTTTTTTTTCATGCTTGAAGTAAGAAATTATTACTTTAAAAAAGCAGTTTTATACTTGTGAGTGTTGATGACACAGGTTTGCATCAGTTGATATTCTAGTTTCAAGCATGTTTTACTCAATATAGGTCATCAAATCTCAGCAACAAGCTGTAATATCTTACTGCGATAATTTAGGACCAAAACACTTAAAACAAGTAAAACACTCTAACATAAAATCTGCTTAGTGAGAAGAATTATCTTCTCAGACAGAAAATAAGCAAATATCACCCTTATTTGAGATATTTAATCTTACTTAGATTTCAGTTTTTGCAGTGTAAAAGTAACAATTTTACCACTACAAGTACACACATTTAGACTGACATAGTTCAGTTTCTTGGTCCCTAGAAATCAGTTCTGTAATTTTTAATGTAACATTTAAAAATGAGCTGATTATGATAGCTGTGCTGTCCAGTTATATCTTCTTTTCTTGTTACATTTCTGAGACTCATTTGCAAGTACTACTTTGCTTGCAATTGCAATCCAAAACTCTTTCTCGTGCTGTGAAAACATTCAGTTCTCGTCCCAAATAAAAGTAGTTTCCTAAATGGCTTCTATAAAGCAAGCACAATGAATGAATTAATGAATGAAGAATTGGTGCACAGAGGCGTGGTTTGCAAACACATTTGGACCTATCTGAGAGTTTGTAAATTGAAAAGTTCACAAAAAGAGGGGTTCGTAAATCTAGGTTCCAATGTACTGGTCTAGGAGTTGTTGAAACGCCATGTAAAAATCGCTTATGCTAATCAATAGCATGTATATGGCAAACCCAATGTAAGTTAGCATCAAATTTGGGCGCTTTGAGTCCACTCTGAATGCTGCTTGACTGATTGTTTCCTCGCCAAGTGTTTGAGCAGATATGTTCAACCACACATGACGCCACGAGCAATAAAAAGTATTGAAATATGGCACCGTTGGATTTTACGTGTATTGATACTCCGTAGTACTGCCGGGATTCGGTTTGTACCTTTAAGAGTACCAAATTCATAACCCAGCTATACCGACAGGGTCGAATACGCAGCAAACTCCAAATGATCCACACTGCAAACACAATAAACAAATGCAAAATAAAAAATTATCAAGATATACATTTCTAATTAAAAGTTCTGCACTCCTATAAATGCTGCAAAAACAAATACAGAAGAAAAATGGTGCACCTTTTAAAAACATACACACACCCCAAAAGCAACTGCTTGAGAAAAAGCAGCAAATATTTTCTTCAATCAATCAATCAATCAATGTTTACTTATATAGCCCTAAATCACGAATGTCTGAAAGGGCTGCACAAGCCACAACGACATCCTCGGCTCATATCCCACATCAGGGCAAGGAAAAACTCAACCCAATGGGACAATGAGAAACCTTGGAGAGGACCGCAGATGTGGGGACCCACCCCCTAGGACGACCGATGCAATGGACGTCGAGTGGATCTAGCATAATATTGTGAGAGTCCAGTCCATAGTGGATCTAACATAATAGTGAGAGTCCAGTCCATAGTGGATCTAACATAATAGTGAGAGTCCGGTCCATAGTGGATCTAACATAATAGTGAGAGTCCGGTCCATAGTGGATCTAACATAATAGTGAGAGTCCAGTCCATAGTGGATCTAACATAATAGTGAGAGTCCAGTCCATCGTGGATCTAACATAATAGTGAGAGTCCAGTCCATAGTGGATCTAACATAATAGTGAGAGTCCAGTCCATAGTGGATCTAATATAACAGTGAGAGTCTAGTCTATAGTGGATCTAACATAATAGTGAGAGTCCAGTCTATAGTGGATCTAACATAATAGTGAGAGTCCAGTCCATAGTGGATCTAACATAATAGTGAGAGTCCGGTCCATAGTGGATCTAACATAATAGTGAGAGTCCGGTCCATAGTGGATCTAACATAATAGTGAGAGTCCGGTCCATAGTGGATCTAACATAATAGTGAAAGTCCAGTCCATAGTGGATCTAATATAACAGTGAGAGTCTAGTCTATAGTGGATCTAACATAATAGTGAGAGTCCAGTCCATAGTGGATCTAACATAATAGTGGGAGTCCAGTCTATAGTGGATCTAACATAATAGTGAGAGTCCAGTCCATAGTGGATCTAACATAATAGTGAGAGTCCGGTCCATAGTGGATCTAACATAATAGTGAGAGTCCGGTCCATAGTGGATCTAACATAATAGTGAGAGTCCGGTCCATAGTGGATCTAACATAATAGTGAAAGTCCAGTCCATAGTGGATCTAATATAACAGTGAGAGTCTAGTCTATAGTGGATCTAACATAATAGTGAGAGTCCAGTCCATAGTGGATCTAACATAATAGTGGGAGTCCAGTCCATAGTGGATCTAACATAATAGTGAGAGTCCAGTCCATAGTGGATCTAACATAATAGTGAGAGTCCAGTCTATAGTGGATCTAACATAATAGTGAGAGTCCAGTCCATAGTGGATCTAACATAATAGTGAGAGTCCAGTCCAAAGTGGATCTAACATAATAGTGAGAGTCCAGTCCATAGTGGATCTAATATAACAGTGAGAGTCTAGTCTACTGTGGATCTAACATAATAGTGAGAGTCCAGTCTATAGTGGATCTAACATAATAGTAAGAGTCCAGTCCATAGTGGATCTAACATAATAGTGAGAGTCCAGTCTATAGTGGATCTAACATAATAGTAAGAGTCCAGTCCATAGTGGATCTAACATAATAGTGAGAGTCCAGTCTATAGTGGGGCCAGCAGGAGACCATTCCGAACAGAGACAAGTCAGCAGCGCAGAGATGATCCCAACCGATGCACAGGCGAGCGGTCCACCCCGGGTCCCGACTTTAGACAGCCAGTGCTTTATCTGTGGCCGCCGAACCTGTGCCACCTCCCCCCCTCCACAAGGGAGAGGGGGGGCAGAGTATTCTTCTGCCAACATTTGTCTAGATATCGTGCTCATGTCTTCAAAGAGGAATATTCCCATTAACAATGCTAACTTGCAGCGTTTCTATCATGCAGTTGTTTTTGGCATTTGCAACTTTTTTTTTCTTTTTTTTATTTGTACTATCTCGCAGGATTGATTTGATTGCGCTAGGGTTTATTTGAACTATTACCCCTTCTACGTGTTAAGTTTGAAGCTCGGCGTTGTCGGCGTGATCCCAGGATGCAGAGACTGCTTCGGTAAGCGGTTTCAGAGTTTGACAGGAGATTTGACAAACCATTTTTGTCAGGGATGCGGTTTGTTCTGGATTTGGATAGAGAATCAAAATAGTTTGTATAATGCCGATTCAATCAAAGAATAACCGGGCGCATGAGATTAAGTTTGACAGCAAACTTAATCCAGACCGTTCACCGTTGGGTCAGCGATGACATAATAAAATAGTTGACTTTATACATCACTCTGCAAACCTCTGTTTGCATGATAATCTTCAGCTTGCCATTCTCCCAAGGTGACACACAAACATTAAACAACCTGCTATACTATATAATAATATCATATTGGCACAATACCTTTAAAACATATTTTCTCATATGTGTGTTAATTTACGTAGCAAACAAAAATCCTGACTGAGGAGGCTTTCTGATTAGCAACCAGGGACAGGTGTGCCTCATAATTACCAATCAAGGACAGGTGAGGGAGCCAGCCAATGCTCATGGTGCGTTCCATTTTGTACTGGGATGTCGGAATTTCTGCGTTCCGAGTCGGAATTTCAACTGGAACGCCCCTCGAGGTGGAAAGTCGGAGCATTCTCACCTCTCCTGAGTTCGTTTCAAAGGTGGCTGCTCTGGATGTAAACAATGATATCCGCTTCGTTTATATCTGTTAGTAGCACTTCACAGTAAATCATCTATATCCAATGCATCGTTGTACGTTTATATATGGTAACCGTATGTCACCGTAGCGTAAACTACATTTATACACGCTGTTCTTCACGAGCAATAGCTTTTGTGTTTTCTCTTTCGCCGTGTTTGAAAGTTAAAGAAAGAGTGCATATTTTCCCATAAGTTGTTTATATTCAGTCAAGGCAAACGCAAATATCGCTTTTGTGGATGTGGCCATCTGGATTTCCAACTTCGTAACTGGAACGTTCTCAACTCGGCAGTGATATCTTCCCCAGCTCCGACCTCCAATTTCCCAGGTAAATGGAACGCAGCATCAGACAAAGGGAGAATTGGTGGTAAATGGAGGCAGAGAGGAGGTAGAAACAAAAATAAGAGTCCAAGACAGACATATTTTTTTTGTTTTTCATGCATTTTGAATTTGGAAGTTGCGGTGCATTTGAAAAAAATAAAAAAATAGGGTTTTATATATATATATATATATATAGCGAGAGAGAGAGAGAGAGAGAGAGAGAGAGATATGCATGTATATGTATATATATATATATATATATATATATATATATATATATATATATATATATATATATATATATATATATATATATACATAGATATATATATGTATGTATATACTGTATATCTATAGATAGATATATATCTATATATATCTATATATATATATATATATATACATATATATATACATACATATATATAGATAGATAGATAGATATACATATAGATATATATATGTATATATGTAGATATAGATATATATGTATATATATATATCTATAGATGCATATGTATATATATAGATATAGATACATATGTATCTATATATATATTTATATGTATAGATACATATGTATATATATATGCATGTATATATATGTATATATGAATATATATATATGTATATATGAATATATATATGCATGTATATGTTAGTATATATACATATACATATGTATATGCATGTATATGTATATATGTATGTATGTGTATATATGATTGCATGTATATGTATATTTGTATGTATATGTGTATATATACACACATATACATGCATATATATATATATATATATATATATATATACATATATATATATATATATATATATATATGCATGTATATGTGTAAATATATATATTGTTGTTGTTTATGTATATATATATATATGTGTTTATATATATATATATATATATATATATATGCATGTATATGTGTAAATATATATATTGTTGTCGTTTATGTGTATATATATATATATATATATATATATATATTTATATATATATATGTATGCATGTAAATTTATATATATATATATATATATATATATATATATATATATATATATATATATATATATATATATATATATATATATATGTATACATATATATATATATATATAGATGTTTTGTTGTTGTTGTTCATATATATATATATATATATATATATATATATATATATATATATATATGTATATATATATATATATATATATATATATATATATATATATATATGTATATATATATATATATATATATATATATATATATATTTAGAGATCTTTTAGTACTGGTATATGCAGACTGTTGGCTTAGACAGACAGAGACCCCATCAAAAAAGTAGAAAAGTTAGCCAATAATAACACAGAAGGAAGACTGCTTGTCGAGCCGCTAAGAAATATATATATTTTTTTAGATATCAGTTTTTATTTTAGTAATATTAAAAAAAATATTTTTTTAAAAAAAGGATTCCATTTGTCTTTGATTTGGTCTTTAAAAAATATTTTCCCTAAACGTGTCTTAAAAAACATGATATATCTTAGCCTCCTTGGCTTCCATTCACAAAGATCAATAGACGTTTCTTCACCTTGACTCCAACACTCCTGCAGCCATGAGTTGTAAAAGTCTGATAAGTATCATAAAATGCACACTTAGCAGAGTATCATCGCTGTTCATCACGAGACCTTCAGATGAGCCGAGTGCTGATGTTGTGGAGTAAGAAAAAAAATATCTACACGAGATGCATTCACATTATGACACTGCACTGTCGGACAGAAAAGTCTTCCAGATGTTCCTCTCGTGTACCTCGCGTGACTCTTCCCGATCTCAGAGGTTTTTATGGTCTTTCCACTGCCTTCCACTGGTTTCTGTGAGGTTTAGATGCGTGCTTGGATATGATCATGGGTGTCTTGAGGTAAGGGACACGAGCCATAACCTAACAAACATAATTCTTCAACTTCAGCATACACATAAAACATGAAAGATCTAACCCAAGAGCCATGCAGTGGTACCTCTCTTTTCAGAAATATATAAAAAGATGTCTTGGTTTTCATACACTGTCTTGGTTTCGGTAAGGTTAGCCTGGTTCAAGCCTGTTGCCACATGGTCATGGCCAGGGGCCTCATGTATTAAGACTTGTGTGGATTTCCTACAAAAAAATGGTGTACGCTCAAATCCAGAAAATGTATGCACAAAAAAATTCAGATGTACAAAACCCAAAACCAGTGACGTTGGCACGTTGTTTAATCGAAAATAAAAACAGAATACAATGATTTGCAAATCCTTTTCAACCTATATTCAATTGAATAGACTGCAAAGACAAGATACTTAACGTTCGAACTGGAAAACTTTGTTATGTTTTGCAAATATTAGCTCATTTGGAATTTGATGCCTGCAACTTGTTTCAAAAAAGCTGGCACAAGTGGCAAAAAAGACTGAGAAAGTTGAGGAATACTCATCAAACACTTATTTGGAACATCCCACAGGTGAACAGGCTAATTGGGATCAGGTGGGTGCCATGATTGGGTATAAAAGCAGCTTCCATGAAATGCTCAGTCATTCACAAACAAGGATGGGGCGAGGGTCACCACTTTGAACAAATGTGTGAGCAAATTGTCAAACAGTTTAAGAACAACATTTCTCAACGAGCTATTGCAAGGAATTTGGGGATTTCACCATCTATGGTCCGTAATATCATCAAAAGGTTCAGAGAATCTGGAGAAATCACTGCACGTAAGCGATATTACGGACCTTTGATCACTCAGGCGGTACTGCATCAAAAATCGACATCAGTGTGTAAAGGATATCACCACATGGGCTCAGGAACACTTCAGAAAACCACTGTCAGTAACTACAGTTTGTCGCTACATCTGCAAGTGCAAGTTAAAACTCTACTATGCAAGCAAAAGGCATTTATCAACAACACCCAGAAACGCAGCCGGCTTTGCTGGGCCCGAGCTCATCTAAGATGGACTGATGCAAAGTAGAAAGGTGTTCTGTGATCTGACGAGTCCACATTTCAAATTGTTTTTGGAAACTGTGGACGTCGTGTCTTCTGGAACAACGAGGAAAAGAACCATCTGGATTGTTATAGGCGCAAAGTTCAAAAGCCAGCATCTGTGATGGTATGGTGGTGAATTAGTGCCCAAGGCATGGGTAACTTACACATCTGTGAAGGCACCATTAATGCTGAAAGGTTCATACAGGCTTTGGAATTACATATGTTGCCATCCAAGCAACGTTATTATGGACGCCCCTGCTTATTTCAGCGAGACAATGCCAAGCCACGTGTTACAACAGTGTGGCTTCATCGTAAAAGAGTGCGGGTACTAGACTGGCCTGCCTGTAGTCCAGACCTGTCTCCCATTGAAAATGTTTGCCGCAATACGAAGCCTAAAATACAACAACGGAGACCCTGGACTGTTGAAGAACTTAAGCTGTACATCAAGCAAGAATGGGAAATAATTCCACCTGAAAAGTTTCAAAAATGTGTCTCCTCAGTTCCCAAACGTTTACTGAGTGTTGTTTAAAGGAAAGGCCATGTAACACAGTGGTATAAATGCCCCAGTGCCAACTTTTTTTGCAATGTGTTGCTGCCATTAAATTCTAAGTTAATGATTATTTTCAAAAAAAGATTCAGTTTCTCAGTTCGAACATTAAATATCTTGTCTTTGCAGTCTATTCAACTGAATGTAAGTTGAATAAGATTTGCAAATCATTGTATTCTGTTTTTATTTACGATTTACACAATGTGCCAACTTCACTGGTTTTGGGTTTTGTATTAAAGTGTGTGCATGCATGAATCCAAGCACACTTCTTTTGTACGCCCCAATCTACGTGGAAATGAGCCCACATGTTAAAATGGCTGAAACATGACCTGTCATCTTCCCCACTTAAATACGCAAATAATATTTAAATTAGCAATGAGCCTGAGATCCCACACTCGCACAGTCAGAAAACACAAAGATAATGAGCGGGACGTCAAAAAAGAAGGAGGTGTTTCTTGCTGGAGTGGAAAAATGTGCTCTGTCAGCACCCAGGGGCCTGTTTGAAAGATCCTAAGATGTAGTTTAACCAGAAAGAAAACAGCAAATCACTAACTTTTACCACTGACTCACAATGATGCTTTAAAGACGGGATTTAAAATTTGGGGGCACATATGCTCCATGTGCATCACAGGGATTTAAATTAGGAGAATTACATACAAACTAAATAAATGTACTCACCAAGAAACCACAAATTGCACACAATGCCAGCTTGTATTAGCCCTCAACCATGCTGTTATTTAGAACGTAAGCATTGAACCAAGCCACATTGCTACAATGTTGGTCATTGCATTTATGCATCACCTATCATTTGTACATTGATCGAATGATAATGTTTCCTATTGACATATAAATATTCATCATATGATGGCGCTTTAATAGCAATGTGTGTGCAGTTGATAGCTCTGATTACATTAGGTAAACCAGCTTTTGCTGCAAATTGCGCTTTAATGTTTTAATGAATTTAATGCGCCTGACTGACATGCCGATAATTCTGTCCCACACGGCTGGCATGGCTTGACTAAGGGTTGATCAGTCGGCTAGCTCCCTCTGGAATGCCTCGCTTTTGTGGTCACAGAACTATTGGCAAAATCTTCTATTACTGCAAGAGCAGTCATTGTTTTAACGTGTTATTTTGCACCACTTAACCTAGACTTTTTTTTTAATCTATTTGTGTAATTGCACACACAGGCAATTGTTAATATGTCTCTGGTGTGCACAGCAATCAGTCTGGGAGCTACTTTATTTTACGGACTATAAGGCGCACATAAAATCCTTTCATTTTCTCAAAAATCGGAGCGCCTTATAACACGGTGCGCCTAATGTGCATCTCAATTCTGGTTGTGGTCACCGAGCTCGGAGCAATTTTATATGGTACAAGGTAGAGATTGTCCGATATTATTGGCCGATAAATGCGTTAAAATGTAATATCGGAAATTATCGGTATCGGTTTTGTTATTATCGGGCTCGGTTTTTTTTGTTGTTTTTTTTTTTTTTTTATTAAATCAACATAAAAAACACAAGATACACTTACAATTAGTGCACCAACCCAAAAAACCTTCCTCCCCCATTTACACTCATTCACACAAAAGGGTTGTTTCTTTCTGTTATTAATATTCTGGTTCCTACATTATATATCAATATATATCAATACAGTCTGCAAGGGATACAGTCCGTAAGCACACATGATTGTGCGTGCTGCTGGTCCACTAATAGTACTAACCTTGAACAGTTAATTTTTACTCATTTTCATTAATTACTAGTTTCAATGTTTTTATATTGTTTTACTTTCTTTTTTATTCAAGAAAATGTTTTTAATTTATTTATCTTATTTTATTTTATTCATTTTTTAAAAAGTACTTTATCTTCACCATACCTTGTTGTCCAAATTAGGCATAATAATGTGTTAATTCCACGACTGTATATATCGGTTGATATCGGTATCGGTAATTAAAGAGTTGGACAATATCAGAATATCGGATATCGGCAAAAAGCCATTATCGGACATCCCTAGTACAAGGTCACACATCAGAGATACGTGTGGACTGCAGGGTGACGCCTGTTTAATAAATGACGCTGGCAAGTAGCCACAGAAACGTTGATGTCTCATTCAGAATATAGAACATTAAACACGGGGCTCAAAAATCAGTCAAAATGTTTTAGTACGACTTTGGTAAGCTACAAAGCCGCACCGCTTGATGGATTGTTGGTGCATTACAGCGACCCTAGTCAGACGTACCGTGCTTCAACATACAAGTATTATTATATTGTGTGTATATTTAAGTTAAAGTACCACTGATAGTCACACACACACTAGGTGTGGTGAAATTACTCTCTGCATTTGACTTGTGGTTAGAGTGTCCGCCCTGAGATCGGTAGGTCGTGAGTTCATACCAAGGACTATAAAAATGGGACCCATTACCTCCCTGCTTGGCACTCAGCATCAAGGGTTGGAATTGGGGGTTAAATCACCAAAATGATTCACCGCTGGTGCTCACTGCTCCCCTCATAATGACCCTATAATGGCACCTATAAGGAGACATATTATCTGGTGTTTTGTTTTGCTATATTATAGAAAAACAATTTTTCTTACCTATTGGGATCTGCATAGGGTGGAGTGCCATCTCCGGGTTGGGGAGGAGACCCTGCCCCAAGTGGAGGAGTTCAAGTACCTCGGAGTCTTGTTCACGAGTGAGGGAAGAGTGGATCGTGAGGTCGACAGGCGGATCGGTGCGGCGTCTTCAGTAATGCGGACGCTGTATCGATCCGTTGTGGTGAAGAAGGAGCTGAGCCGGAAGGCAAAGCTCTCAATTTACCGGTCAATCTACGTTCCCATCCTCACCTATGGTCATGAGCTTTGGGTTATGACCGAAAGGACAAGATCACGGGTACAGGCGGCCGAAATTAGTTTCCTCCGCCGGGTGGCGGGGCTCTCCCTTAGAGATAGGGTGAGAAGCTCTGTCATTCGGGGGGAGCTCAAAGTAAAGCCGCTGCTCCTCCACATCGAGAGGAGCCAGATGAGGTGGTTCGGGCATCTGGTCAGGATGCCAACCGAACGCCTCCCTAGGGAGGTGTTTCGGGCACATCCAACCGGTAGGAGGCCACGGGGAAGACCCAGGACACGTTGGGAAGACTATGTCTCCCGGCTGGCCTGGGAACGCCTCGGGATCCCCCGGGAGGAGCTGGACAAAATGGCTGGGGAGAGGAAAGTCTGGGCTTCCCTTCTTAGGCTGCTGCCCCCGCGACCCGACCTCGGATAAGCGGAAGAAGATGGATGGATGGATGGATGGATGGATCTGTATAGGTCCCGAAAATTAAATGCATTGGCGAAAAAGTTAATTTTGTTTCTTTTCCTCGATCTTTTTCTTTGTTCAAATCGAATGTTGGCAAAGCCTGAACAACCACCTCTGTCGTGTTGCCAAAGTATTCACAGTCCGTAAGAATGTGCTTACTTGAGCCACGAATTTGGCGTGAGGCACCGCACATTTCCACGTTGATTTCACTTTTGGATACGTCTCAACTTTGCTGCGAAAAAGGGCGCACGCCAGGTTTTTGTGCATCCGCGCGCCTAATACATGAGTCCCCAGACGTTTTGGTCTGATCTTACGGGGTCCACTGTTATGATCTTTTAGGCCAGGCCTTTCTTTGTTTAGTTTTTGCGGTGTTTTTTTTTTTAACTATGTTTTTGGTTCACTTCTTTTCTTATGCTTTTATTTTGTTTCCACTTCCTGTTCTGTTTGTGTTGTTCCTGCACTAGCTTCACACTGCTCCTTGGGCTGTCTTCATCACCTGGGGGTGATTAGTAATTATGATTTTCACCTGCTGCTAATCATCACCTGGGCACTATTTGAATAGTCACATTTCTTTGTCTGTGTGGGATCATTGTGTGTGGATGGGTGGGAGGCACTAGCACGGTTAGTGGACATTTGAATCTTGCTTAACGACTTTTGTTCGTCATAGTTTTCTGACAGCTACTTTTTTTTCATGCACAGCATCCCTGTGTTTTTCTGTGCATTTACCCCGCTGTAATCTAGTTTGTATTTTGGAGATTTTGGACATTAAACACGTCTTAACCTGCAAGCTGCCTGCGGTCTCCTGCTTTTTCAAGATCACAACCTCCATTAACAAGAGCATTCTTAACAGTTCACTGTGAAATTGGCTGTGCCAACTAATGGTGGAGATGCTTGTGACAAAATATTTTGCTTGCAACTTAAAGGCCTACTGAAATGCGTTTTTCTTATGTAAACGGGGATAGCAGGTCCATTCTATGTCATACTTGATCATTTCGCGATATTGCCATATTTTTGCTGAGAGAATTTAGTAGAGAACATCGACGATAAAGTTCGCAACTTTTGGTCGCTGATAAAAAAGCCTTGCCTGTACCGGAAGTAGCAGACGAGTAGCGTGACGTCACAGGTTGTGGAGCTCCTCACATCCCCACATTGTTTACAATCATGGCCACCAGCAGCGAGAGCGATTCGGACCGAGAAAGCGATGATTTCCCCATTAATTTGAGCGATGATGAAAGATTTGTGGATGAGGAAAGTGAGCGTGAAGGACTAGAGGGCAGTGGGAGCGATTCAGATAGGGAAGATGCTGTGAGAGGCGGGTGGGACCTGATATTCAGCTGGGAATGACTAAAACAGTAAATAAACACAAGACATATATATACTCTATTAGCTACAACACAACCAGGCTTATATTTAATATGCCACAAATTAATCCCGCATAACAAACACCTCCCCCCTCCCGTCCATATAACCCGCCAATACAACTCAAACACCTGCACAACACACTCAATCCCACAGCCCAAAGTACCGTTCACCTCCCCAAAGTTCATACAGCACATATATGTCCCCAAAGTCCCCAAAGTTACGTACGTGACATGCACATAGCGGCACGCACGTACGGGCAAGCGATCAAATGTTTGGAAGCCGCAGCTATATGTGTACTTACGGTACCGCGTCTGCGCATCCATCCCAAAGTCCTCCTGGTAAGAGTCTCTGTTGTCCCAGTTCTCCACAGGCCAATGGTAAAGCTTGACTCATCTTTCGGGAATGTAAACAATGAAACATCGGCTGTGTTTGTGTTGCTGCAGTCGGCCGCAATACACCGCTTCCCACCTACAGCTTTCTTCTTTGCTGTCTCCATTGTTCATTGAACAAATTGCAAAAGATTCACCAACACAGATGTCCAGAATACTGTGGAATTTTGCGATGAAAACAGACGACTTAATAGCTGGCCACCATGCTGTCCCAAAATGTCCTCTACAATCCGCGACGTCACGCGCTGATGTCATCATACCGAGACGTTTTCAGCAGGATATTTCGCGCAAAATTTAAAATTGCACTTTAGTAAGCTAACCCGGCCGTATTGGCATGTTAAGATTTCATCATTGATATATAAACTATCAGACTGCGTGGTCGGTAGTAGTGGGTTTCAGTAGGCCTTTAAAGCATAACGATTAGCTGAGAGACAGCTTCTATTTCGAAATACTCTTAAGTTGAGGTAACACTATATCAGGGGTCGGCAACCCAGAACGTTGAAAGAGCCATGTTGGACCAAAAATACAAAAAGAAAATCTGTCTGGAGCCACAAAAAATGAAAAGGTCTTATAATGAAGGCAAAACATGACGTAAGTGTCTATATTAGCTGTAATAGCCTACTATCAAAAGGACTGTGTTGCAGGCTGAAGCAAATCTTCATTGACAGAAATGTTTAAATGTAATATTTAATCTACACATTTTTACAACATTAGAAACCATTAGTAAATCAGAGGCTACTCAAAAGGTGAGATAACTCCTGAAAATTACTGGCTTTTAATGGCCAAAGGTATAGATGTGTGTGTCCAAGTTAAAGGAAACGGTAGGCTGTCTTCTTCTGATAGATTTATTACAATCTTTGGCAAGCTAGGTAAAGTTTGCTGTGGTCTGGAACAACATGGCACACACAAACAACTATCTGAAATGCAGCCAATATTAAATACAGATAATGTGTCATGAGACATGCAAAACTAAATTATATACAAAGAGGGTCAAAGTAAAGGATATTAAATGAGCTCAAATATACTTACAAATGAGGCATGATGATGCAATATGTACATACAGCTAGCCTACATAGCATGTTAGCATTGATTAGCTTGCAGTCGTGCACTGACCAAATATGCCTGATTAGTACTCCAACAAGTCAAGAGCAATCACACACAGCATAAAACGTTTGGTGGACAAAATGAGACAAAGGAGTGGAAGATTTTACATGTAAACAAACCGTTGCGTCACAGTCCACACGATGGTGAGTTCAAGAACCACCGAAATTAGTAGGACAGAACGATGTTCACCAAATACTCTCATCAGTGAAGCATACACACACACATATTAAACGGCGGACTTTGTAATAATTGGGAAGGTTTGTGTCAGGTTTCTCCTCAAACAAAAAACATATTAAAACAATAAAATAATTTTTTTCCCCCCATCTTTTTCCATTTTCAATCCCTTTTTAAAAATGCTCCAGGGAGCCGCTAGGGAAGCACTAAAGAGCCGAGGGTTGTTGACCCCCGACCTATATTGTAATGAACAAGTGTCCCAATACTTTTGGTACAATAAACAACTGAGCCATTCTGCACTTTTGATAGAAAAGGAGCTCACATTGGTGAATCGATTGTAGCAAGCAAATTTAAATGGCTATTATTATTAATGTATGGAGATTAGATGTAATTTGATCATCTAGTACAGAGGTGTCAAATTTAAGGCCCTGGGGCCAGATCTGGCTCGTGACATTTTATCTGGCCTGCAAACACCTGGAAATGATGTGTCAATAAAGTACATCATATTTTCTCACTAAATGTAATAGATTTTTTTTTATTTTGACAAAAAATATATGTACTGCTTGAAGTTGCATACCTTTTAAACTTTAATAGTATCCAATATTGCAACACATATTACAGTATATTATCATACTTTCCAAAACATGTTTTGTCTGAGCTGCCAGTTTTTGACTGTAAAATCTACGGTGATTGTTTTTAACGGTGTATTACTGTAAATGGGAAGACGGTGCGTTTGTTTTTACGGTAGAAAAACTGGTTGCCAGAATAAAAAAAAGAATTTGTACAGTTTTCCCATTAACAATATAATGTTGTAAAAAAAACAATATAAATTTAACACAAAAATTCTGGCAACTAAACTAAATCTTTTTCCGTAAACCCCACCCAAAAAAACAGTGGCACTGTTTTTCGATTTATTGTAAAATGTTTTAAAATATTTTACAGTAAAATTTTGTAAATGTAAAGTTTTTACTTTAAAATCGACAGTCTACTTAAAACAATTGATATAATTAATAATGAAATGCAGAGGCAAATTCATACATTATTCGCTGTTACAAGCGGCCCCATAACTGCGATGTGGCCCTCAATGAAAACCAGTTTGACATCCCTGATCTAGTACATTTATGGCTATGTCGAGGGAAAGACTAATTAGTTAACAGTTGCACTATTTTGTAATCCTAATCAGTAACATTTCACATGCAAACCTTGTAACAGCAGCCTTTCCTCGGCGAGTCAGGCAGGGCTAAAGCAATAACAAATGCCGTTGGTGTTTTTATAGCAGCAGATTTCAGACCATATTGCATTAAAAACTAGATTTTGACTCCCTTCTATGGTGGAAGAACAATGAGCCCATATATCCTCTTACTGCCAAATTAGCCAGGGAATACCTGGAGACATTGTAACTGTAAGCAGGTCTGCTCTTTCTGCAGACAATGTGGATAAACCGATTTTTCTGTCAAAAAACATGA
Source organism: Nerophis lumbriciformis (assembly GCF_033978685.3). Classification (NCBI taxonomy): domain Eukaryota; kingdom Metazoa; phylum Chordata; class Actinopteri; order Syngnathiformes; family Syngnathidae; genus Nerophis; species Nerophis lumbriciformis. The sequence goes on along the minus strand of NC_084557.2, from coordinate 16,619,845 downwards.
AGATTGAGTGAAAGTCACCAGGGTTAAAGGGGAACATTATCACCAGACCTATGTAAGCGTCAATATATACCTTGATGTTGCAGAAAAAAGACCATATATTTTTTTAACCGATTTCCGAACTCTAAATGGGTGAATTTTGGCAAATTAAACGCCTTTCTAATATTCGCTCTCAGAGCGATGACGTCACAATGTTGCGTCACACCGGGATTTTCTCAAACACCGAGTCAAATCGGATCTGTTATTTTCCGTTTTTTCGACTGTTTTCCGTACCTTGGAGACATCATGCCTCGTCGGTGTGTTGTCGGAGGGTGTAACAACACGAACAGGGACGGATTCAAGTTGCACCAGTGGCCCAAAGATGCGAAAGTGGCAAGAAATTGGACGTTTGTTCCGCACACTTTACCAAAGACAGCTATGCTACGACAGAGATGGCAAGAATGTGTGGATATCTTGCGACACTCAAAGCAGATGCATTTCCAACGATAAAGTCAAAGAAATCTGCCGCCAGACCCCCATTGAATCTGCCGGAGTGTGTGAGCAATTCAGGGACAAAGGACCTCGGTAGCACGGCAAGCAATGGCGGCAGTTTGTTCCCGCAGACGAGCGAGCTAAACCCCCTATCGACCCTAGCTTCCCTGGCCTGCTGACATCAACTCCAAAACTGGACAGATCAGCTTTCAGGAAAAGAGCGCGGATGAGGGTATGTCTACAGAATATATTAATTGATGAAAATTGGGCTGTCTGCACTCTCAAAGTGCATGTTGTTGCCAAATGTATTTCATATGCTGTAAACCTAGTTCATAGTTGTTAGTTTCCTTTAATGCCAAACAAACACATACCAATCGTTGGTTAGAAGGCGATCGCCGAATTCGTCCTTGCTTTCTCTCGTGTCGGGCTGTCGTGTCGTTTTCGTCGGTTTCGCTTGCATACGGTTCAAACCGATATGGCTCAATAGCTTCAGTTTCTTCTTCAATTTCGTTTTCGTTACCTGCCTCCACACTACAACCATCCGTTTCAATACATGCGTAATCTGTTGAATCGCATAAGCCGCTGAAATCCGAGTCTGAATCTAAGCTAATGTCGCTATCGCTTGCTGTTCTTTCCGCCATGTTTGTTTGTGTTGGCTTCACTATGTGACGTCACAGGAAAATGGACGGGTGGTTAAAATCAGGCACTTTGAAGCTTTTTTTAGAGATATTGCGTGATAGGTAAAATTTTGAAAAAAACTTCGAAAACTATAATAAGCCACTGGGAACTGATTTTTAATGGTTTTAACCCTTCTGAAATTGTGATAATGTTCCCCTTTAAAAGCTGGGGTGGGGAAGAAAAGTTAATCTGAGGCTGAGTTGACATGAAACGGTTTAATGTTGCACTTTTTATATGTAAAAGAAAAGTTTTGTCATTTTATTTAATCTGAGCAACAACTTGAGGCAGTTTAATGTTGATTAACGTGGACCCCGACTTAAACAAGTTGAAAAACGTATTCGGGTGTTACCATTTAGTGGTCAATTGTACGGAATATGTACTGTACTGTGCAATCTACTAATAAAAGTCTCAATCAATAACTGTGAGTCATTATTGCAAGATGTGCAAATTCGAAGGATCCCAGAGGAAGTATTGCGGTGACATTTTGCAAGACACTCCCAGAGGCAGGAGAGGGCGTCTGAATGTGCTCATTATACTAACTTGACCTGTGAGGTCAGAGACAGGAAGGAAGCTGAGAGACACAACTTGTAACTGAAGCTGACATGTTTTCCTTAAGACCCCCCACAAAGATATTGAGCGTTCTTCATCAGAGTGTGATTCTCTTTTTTTATTAAATTAGACCAGTAGTGCAGTATCAAAATGCATTATTCTAAAAACCTGCAATAGACCTACTAATGAGGGGTATTAAGCAAAGTGGTGTGAGTTCAACGATAGTAAACCTATAAAGTCTGCATACTCTAAATGTCAATTTGTGCAAAGTTTATTGAAGAGTTTAAGTAGATTAAAAGATGTAAATTAACAAAACCCTTCAGACCAGAGACTCAATAAACGTGATGGATCTTTGCTCGATGTTGCAGGCTAAACGAGGCCAGGAATCTCTCAGGGCCACTGAAGACAGTCACTTACAGTAAGAGCCACATACCTGCTTACAAACAAAACCAAGCACTCATTCTCGTGCGGACACGGTTTGTGGTCAGGCCACAGAAGGAGTGAACCATCCGCCAAGCATTCCCTTAGAAGTCTTTTTGTAAACTACATTGCATGTGAGGGAGGAAGGATCCATGTGACCGTGACAATCCTCTTCCCCTAACACAATGATTCACTTTATGGAGGAAGAGCAAGGGCGGAATTTTTTTTGATTTACCTTGAAAAGCCCCAGAGGTGTTGTTTATGCTGCTAAATGTTGTGGAGGAAAGATCTCTGTGCTAAATAAAATTCAATGTCAGAGTTTGTTTTTTTTACTTACTGTATATGCTTTTATTCTATATTTAAAAGTAAAGGTTTTTCAGGTTTCTGGGATCCGCTATCTCACGAGACCTGAAGTGGACCTCCCACATGGACTCACAAAAAAGGCACAGCACAGGATGTACTTCCTGCGTCAGCTCAAGAAGTTCACTTTGCCCCAGGAGCTGCTGATCATGTTCTACAAATCCATCATTCAGTCCGTCCAGTGCACCTCCACCATTGTCTGGTTTGGATCTGCAACCAAGCTGGAAACACAGACTGCAACGGACAATCAGGGCTGCAGAAAACATCATCGGTATCAACCTTCTTGTACCGGTCCAAGGTCAGGTCACTGCCGACCCCTCAAACCCTGGTCACAAACTGTTCAAAGACCTCCGCTCCAGCAGACATTACAGATCACAGTAAGCCGTCAAAAGACCAGTTTCTTCCACAGTCTATGACTCTGATGAAGGCTAAACCGAGTGTCAGACCTGTTGCTGTGAAATAACCCTGGAACTAATCAGTCACTGCGGATGCACCCACTCACATTCACTTTATCATCCTTTTGCTCTATTCCAGTGGTTCTCAACCTTTTTTCAGTGATGTACCCCCTGTGAACATTTTTTTAATTCAAGTACCCCCTAATCCTAGCAAAGCATTTTTGGTTGAAAAAAAGAGATAAAGAAGTAAAATACAGCACTATGTCATCAGTTTCTGATTTATTAAATTGTATAACAGTGCAAAATATTGCTCATTTGTAGTGGTCTTTCTTGAACTATTTGCAAAAAAAGATATAAAAATAACTAAAAACTTGTTGAAAAATAAACAAGTGATTCAATTATAAATAAAGATTTCTACACATAGAAGTAATCATCAACTTAAAGTGCCCTCTTTGGGGATTGTAATAGAGATCCATCTGTATTCATGAACTTAATTCTAAACATTTATTTTTTTTGAAGTATTATTCAATAAATATATTTATAAAGGATTTTTGAATTGTTGCTATTTTTAGAATATTTAAAAAAAATCTCACGTACCCCTTGGCATAATACACGTACCCCCCAGGGGTATCCTCATTTGAGAACCACTGCTCTATTCACTACTAGTGCATGATTATCTTATTAGTCTTGCACATATTCGTTATTCAAGTACATGTTAGTTAATTGTTAATATTTATTGTTTACATCACCGCCACTTCATTTGATTTGGCCCTCGCAAGCCTGGAAATAATATGTATCAATAAAATACCGTAACTTTTCTTACTAAATGTATTCTTTCTTTCTATTTTGGGAGAAAAAAAGTATATGTACTCCATATCATCGCAAATAATGTTAATTTAAATATTGTCTAATTATGCAAAAATATGTTATTGAACATTCAAACCATTTTTAAAATATAAATAATGATTTCAAAGCAATGTAAAAGTATCATTAGATTTCATGGTAAAATTGTGGAAATTTACTGTGGTTTTTACAGCATTTTTCTCTAAATGAACAAAACAGTACTTTTTTTTACTGTAATAAACTGTGGAGCCGTTTTGGCATTTACAGTAATACACCGAAAAATCTACAATTGTTGAAAAAAACAACAACAAAAAATGACAGCTCAGGTGCCAAAATGTTACTGTAAAATTGCAGTTTGTTTTTTTTAATTTACAGTAAAAAAAGAAAAATTCATCCATTTTCTACTGCTTGTCCCTTTTGGGGTCGCGGGGGGGGTGCTGGAGTCTATCTCAGCTGCATTTGGGCGGAAAGCGGGGTACACCCTGGACAAGTCGCCACCTCATCGCAGATAGACAGACAACATTCACATTCACATTCACACACTCGGGCCAATTTAGTGTTGCCAATCAACCTATCCCCAGGTGCATGTTTTTGGAGGTGGGAGGAAGCCGGAGTACCCGGAGGGAACCCACGCAGTCACGGGGCGAACATGCAAACTCCATACAGAAAGATCCCGAGCCCGGGATTGAACTCAGGACCTTCGTATTGTGAGGCACATGCACTAACCCCATCCGTGCTTCCCCGTACTGTAAAATGTAAATTTTACAGTACAATTCTGGCAACTGAGCTGCCTTTTTGTTTTTTTACCATAAAAACAGCAGTACTATTTTTCCATTTACAGTAACATACACTAAATTTTGAGGTGAAATTACTGCAATTTACCTTTTTTTTTTTTTTTTTACATTTTAGTTTTTTTTTAAATCTATTAATAAAATGCGGTCAAAAATTGTGTAATAATAGGCGGCCCTCTGGGGTCAAACATAGCTGCAATGTGGCCCTCAGTGAAAACGACTTTGACACCTCTGGTTTACATTGTACAAAGAGAGCACAGTCTACCAAGTCAAATCCCTTGTGTGTTTAACATACTTGGTGAAAAAAAAGTTTAAGAATCACAAAATGGATGGATGGATGGTTGAGATAATATGTATTGATTTGCTTTGGTGTAAATTTTACGTAATTTGTGCTCCACAGTCACTTTTTTACCCAGTTTTTTTAAGTCTGTCTGCAAGATGTTTGTCATGTCTGTGTGATCATGTTTTGTTTTAGTCATGTTCAGTTTTGTTTTTGGACTCTTTGTGCCAGGCTTCGCCGCCTGACGCGCCACGCCAAGCTTCGCCGCCTGCCACGATGACGACGCATCCACCTCCTCGTCGGCCACGAATGTGGCCATTCCATGGGCGTCCGCCACGCCAGGTTCGCCGACCTCCTCGTCGGCCACAAATGTGGCCATTCCCAGGTCGCCCACCTCGTCTGGTACAGCGGTGTTCTACGCGTCGCCGCCACCTAACTCTGCCCCGGTGGATACGGGGACACGTGGTCTGGCGACCCACCGCCATGTCCCCCTCCCACCCTCCAATGACTATTGATCATTGTTTTGTTTTTATTTTATGGACATCTGGTATCCGTCCTTAAGGGAGGGGCTCTGTCATGTCTGTGTGATCATGTTTTGTTTTAGTCATGTTCGGTATTGTTTTTGGACTCTTTGTGCACTTTTGTTTGTTTTGTCACCATAGCAACCCATTAGTTTTCACCTGTCATGTCACGCACCTGTTTCACGTTTAGAGTCACGCTCCTGTTTTCACTGATCATGTCACTGCTATTTAAGCCGGTCTGTTTCTGTTGTTCGTCCTGGTGACATTATCCTTTCATACCATGCTACTTCTGACACCCCTGCTACCTCTTTTTTTTTCATGCTACCATAGTTCCATGCCAAGTAAGTTTTTGTTTATTGTTCATAGTTTCTGCCTTTGTGCAAGTTTTGGTTTCACTAGTCAAGTTTGTTCTCCGCCATTGTGCGCGCCTTGTGTTTGCTTCTTTTTTTGTAGTTTGTTAGTGTCATAAATAAATCATGTACTTACATTCACGCCTTGCCCGCGCCAACTTTCCTTTGCATTCCGGGAAAACCAACTCCAAGGTCCACGTATTGACAATAATAATTTTTATTTCAAATCAAACCACGCTCCACCCTCTTCAAAAACATCGTAATTTATCTTTTTTAATATGTACACTGTATAAATATATATCTTGAAGTCGTTGCGGCATTTATTTTTTCCCGCTCACGGTCGTAAATAAACTTTAAAAACGTTGTAGATTCACCCAGTCACAAAATTAGGTACACCTGCACACTCGCAGATTGATTCAGACTCTTCATAAAAAAAGTAGATTTTTTATCAATTCATGTTGCACGTCGGTGTTACGCACATACCACGATTAAATGAAAATGAGGTAGGTCGGTACGTAGGTCTTTATTTTTATTGCAAGTACAGCGAAACTTTGGGTTGATGCTGATGGGTCGCCACAAGGCGCCCCGTAAAAGATGGGAAAAAGGTCAACGCTGGGGGAGGATGGTAAATGGGTTGTACTTGTATAGCGCTTTTCTACCTTCAAGGTACTCAAAGCGCTTTGACACTACTTCCACATTTACCCATTCACACACACATTCACACACTGATGGAGGGAGCTGCCATGCAAGGCGCTAACCAGAACCCATCAGGAGCAAGGGTGAAGTGTCTTGCTCAGGACACAACGGACATGACGAGGTTGGTACTAGGTGGGGATTGAACCAGGGACCCTCGGGTCGCGCACGGCCATTCTTCCACTGCGCCATGCCGTCCCAGGATGAGTAAAAAAATACGATCTAGACTGGGCTCATTAGTCTGGAGTGGGAAAAAAATCTGCATAGCAAAGCACATATACATATTACAACATACAACTCGAGACTTGCAACAGAGGGGAGGGGGTGGGGGCTACGGTGGCGGGCTGCAGCTCTTCAGGCGCTGCCCAGCCGTCCATCACCCCTATGGGATTTGTGGCAAGGGCGTTGGATGGGATGTGGGGTATGTGTGTGTGTGTGTGTGTGTGTGTGTGTGTGTGTGTGTGTGTGTGTGTGTGTGTGTGTGTGTGTGTGTGTGTGTGTGTGTGTGTGTGTGTGTGTGTGTTTATGTGTCACTCTCATTAAATTACATTGTAATATTGGAATAACTTGCACTTTGTTAATCAACTATTTATTTATGAGAAGTATATTTCATGTCGTATAGTCCATCCATCCATCCATTTTCTACCGTTTGTCCCTCTCAGGGTCTCGGGGATGTTGTATAGTATATTTGTGATATAGTTGTATGCATGTATTATTTACTGATTTCAATTGTGGTACAAACTGAGATCAGGAAGGGAACACATTATAAAGTGGAAAAGGGGCAAGATTAAATAAGATATTTTTCTTTCTACTCCTTTTCAGACACATTGTAATGAGGAAAATGGGAATATGTTCAATATATGTATCATATTGTAACTGTATGCATATTTGTAAAAAAACAACTTAACAGAACCCTGACCTCAACCCCATTAAATACCTTTAGGGGTAGAATAGGTTAGGATAAGATAGACTTTATTCATCCCGCAATAGGGAAATGATGTGGTTGCAGAGCAGAAAAGACATTAAAAAGTAAAACTTGTGGGGGGGGGGAATTGTGAGCCAGCATACCCCTCTTTCGGTGACTTCTGGACCTTACAAAGGTTCTTCTGGATGAACTGAAACGATTTTGAAACATATAAAAACATTTTAGAAAAGTGGACGGTTTTATAACTCAGAGGAACATTTTTAAACTTACTGTACCGTAATGATCAAGTGCCCCAGTATTGTTTGTTTTATGGATCCATGCCGCCCTCTAGCGGCTGAGTAGGCAATTACAAATAAAAAAAAAATGAAGAACTACAGTACAATAACAACAATTATTACTCTACTATCTGAACACAATAATTTGTTGCCATACTGTTCAAAAGACACACTAACAAAGCCGCTGTAAATATTTGAAAGTTATAAGCTCTATTATACTGAAGAAAACTGTTTGGGGACAAATACATCATCAAGTTGCTCATAAAATGCAACATATTTAATTATAAATGATATTATAAATCCAAGGTTCAAATTGAAGTGTCTCTATTGGCACTGTACGTACATGAAAATCCCCCAAAAATGGGCCGCTTGTGTGAGGTGACCGCTTAAAGATCAACTCCATTGATGACGTGTGAAGGCTCCGGATGTCGAAGCGTCGGTTCTTCAGACGTCGCGTTTGCTCCACATCCATCAGAGCTTTTTGGCGCAGCAGGTGGGCAGAATGGTAAGTAACGGATCCATGACGAGGACGAAAAGTACGAACTCAGGCCGAAAGGAAGACTGTAGACTTCTTCACTGTCCGGTGTGTTGCTGGTGCTGTCCTCGTGGGCGTTGTTCCAAGCCAGGATGCCTCGTTCCTGCTTGGTTCCTGTAATAAATATACATGCGTCAAATGTGTGCTTGGAATATGAGTCTTGCCTGAAGCATCAGAATAAAATAAACTGTTGTTTACCAACACACTTATGAAAGTTGGTAAATTTCAATAAAATGTGAATAAGTGGACCAACAAAAACACGATTGGAACCAAAATAAGCCAAGATAAAGGCACCAAACACAAGTCTTGCCATCAGTAAGTCTTGAAAGTAATGTTTATTCATTTTAGTGCGTTAAAAAGTTTTTGTCATGGCCTGCCACAAATATAGTTGGTTCGACCTGTTTAATCCTCACTCAAAATCACTTTGTGATGGGACTGTCTGTGAATGTAGTTTGTATTTACGCAAACTGTCCGCCCACAAAATCAAGTGCAATAAACATCACATAGAAACATATTTCATCCATTCACCACATCCCAGATTTTTGGGGATATGAAGAGTTCAGACGCAATACACAGATAACATTATGTTCCTTGTTTTGAGTGAATCAATGTTGTTTGTGGAGCTTTTCATGAAACAGCCATCATGTTGATATGGGGTTGTAACGGAATCGTTTCTAACAATTAAAAAAGTTCAAATTTCTTACAAATATGGAATTTTTTATAATTTTGTAAAAATGTTGCAGCACAAACAGACAACTCCAAACAGACTAATTCTATATGGTGCTGGCGTGACCCTAAAAATTACTGAAAACAGACCAGTCTTTTTTTTCCCCACAGGAATGCTTATTTCTCGACTGTAGTTAATTCATTTGGTTGAGGTAGTCTACGACGTCCTCCCCAGCCCATCCAACCTGCACACCTGGGGTTTGGCTGATACACCAGAATGCATAATTGCCAACCCTCCCGGATTTTCCGGGAGACTCCCCAAAATCTCCCGAAATTCATGCGGACCTGAGTGACGTGTCGACAGCCTGTTTTCACGTCCGCTTTCCCACAATATAAACAGCGTGCCTGCCCAATGACGTTATAACTGTAGAATGATCGAGGGCCAGTTCTTGGTTTCTTATGTGGGTTTATTGTTAGGCAGTTTCATTAACGTCCTCCCAGCGCGGTAACAACACACAACAACAGCAGTCACGTTTTCGTCTACCGTAAAGCAGTTCGTCTGCCGTAAACAGCAATGTTGTGACACTCTTAAACAGGACAATACTGCCATCTACTGTACATGCATATGTGACAATAACATCTAGGGCTTTTAGAGAGTGCAGTGCACAACTGCGCACACAACAAGGAGACGAAGCAGAATGCATCATCAGAGAGGGTGTTCAGCATGGTTAGAAAAATAGTGACAGAGAATAGAACAAGGATGGACAATTCAACCCTTAACTCAACAATGAGTAGATGAGTGTTATGTGTGTGTATATGTTGGAAATAAATGAACACTGAAATTCAAGTATTTCTCTTATATATATATATATATATATATATATATATATATATATATATATAAAATAAAATAAATATAAATATATATAGCTAGAATTCACTGAAAGTCAAGTATTTCTTATATATATACATATATATGAAATACTTGACTTGGTGAATTTTAGCTGTAGATATACTCCTCCCCTCTTAAACACGCCCCCAACCACGCGACCGGCCCCCCACCTCCCGAAATCGGAGGTCTCAAGGTTGGCAAGTATGCCAGAATGTGCCCTGTGCAAGAGAAAGGGAACTCTTGAGCACATCTTGAACTGCTGCCCAAAAGCTTTAGGGGAAGGCCGGTATCGCTGGCGGCATAACCAGGTGCTCAAAACAATTGCGGAGAGCATCCAGGTTAACATCAGCAGCTGCCGGAGGTCAAAGCCTTCCAAGCTATCTATCAGCTTCTTTAGGGCCGGAGGGAAACCAGAAAGGTCTTCCAGAGTAGCATTAGGGCTTCTGAACACCACCCAGGATTGGCAGCTGAAAGTGGATAAACAGCTTAAGTTCCCTCAGCATGTAGTCAATACCACCCTGAGACCTGACATTGTCGTGGTATCTGAGTCAACAAAGAACCTGGTCATGTTAGACATCACTGTGCCATGGGAAGACCAAATGGAGGAAGCGTTTGAGCGCAAGAGGGAGAAATATGAAGGCCTTGTTAGCAACTGCCACAATCAAGGCTGGAAGGCAAGGTACTTAGCTGTGGAGGTAGGATGCAGAGGCTACGCAGGGCAGTCCCTCTACAGGGCCTACACTGCACTCGGCATCACGGGTGAGAAAAGAAGAAGGGCTATCGGCAACAGCACAGAAGCTGCAGAGAAGTCTTCGAGGTGGCTCTGGATCAAACGAGCGGATCCGTGGACAAATGCTGCTAGGGCACAAGCTGAGGCTTGATCAACCTCAGCTGGGTCACCTGAAGGAGGGTGTCTGATGTTTCGAAAGACCCGAAACACCTAATTGGATCAGGAACATCACTGATTATGTGCCCTAGCTTAGCATCAGAAGATGTATCGTTACAACTTTCATCCTAAAAAAAACACCTTTTTTGGGTGACCCTGGATCCTGGATCCCCTGTCCAGGATTTACATTAATCATTGCTTCACATTATTACATTGACGACTGCATCACAAGACAACAACAGCAGAGTAAACGCCCGATTCAATTCGTCATTGGAGAGAGGCTGCACACACATCAAGTACATTATGTACGTAGCCGATATACAGGATTTTTTCCACCTCCCTGTGTCCACCTTTCTTGTCTCGGACCGCTCAGATTTATCAGGACAGCAACTCTTTTTGCGGCTAATAGGCCATACTTGCCAACCTTGAGACCTCCAATTTCGGGGGGGGGGGGGCGTGGTTGGGGGCGTGGTTAAGAAGGGAGGAGTATATTGACAGCTAGAATTCACCAAGTCAAGTATTTCATATATATATATATATATATATATATATATATATATATATATATATATATATATATATATATCTACATCCTGAAAATATGCAAACAAAACTGTGTTTAGATAATTGATACTTCAAACTTGCATAAATAAATATTAAGGAATATAACATAACTTGACTTCTGAGAGCTTCAAAATGTAATGAATAAAATGTTAAAGTTGTTGATAAACAAGCAATTATTTTAATAATTAAATATGGTCATTTTAAATGAATTATCATGATCATTTAAAATTAATTATTTTAAATATGTTCATTTTAATGTATAATTCTATGGCTGAATGTAATAAGGAGTCAGAAAAAATACAAATACAAATATAATTAATTTTGATGTTTTTAGCGAAATATAGTAAAAATGTTTTTGTTTTTTTTAATTAATATATATATTTATTTTTAGGTAAGATAAACATAATAATACAATTTATCTCTAGTCTGGATGATTTAGTTCTTGTCACCCTGTTGTCCTCCCGTCATGAAAAAAGGCAGACCTCACCCAGGTCGTATGGCGCTGGAGAGGGCGTGGCCTCCAGCTCCGGCTGAAAATCGGGAGTTTTTCGGGAGAATATTTGTCCCGGGAGGTTTTCGGGAGAGGTGCTGAATTTCGGGAGTCTCCCGGAAAATTCGGGAGGGTTGGCAAGTATGCAGTAGGCGAAGTCACCACGCACTCACTGATTTCATCAAAGTTACTCTTTAATTTAGTTACAATCACAGCAAAGCAGACAGGAAGCGGGCGAACATCAGTGCCAATGTTGGGCGCCGTCATCAAATTTTGATGCACTGATTTGTCCTGATTGGATTTGTCTGTCTGTGCCGCAAAGACACAAATAAGTTGTCGCTGTCTGAAGTAAAACGGAATATTCAACTTTGAAATGCAAAAGACAGGTCGCGTTTGCAGGAAATATGATTTTACCCCCAGGTAGAGAATGGTGTAAACCAGACCTGGGCATTCTGCGGCCCGCGGGCCACATCCGGCCCTTTGTACGTCCCTGTCCGGCCCGAGTGAGGCCAATCATAAATTACAAAATACATTTTAAAGAGTATCTATCCTCCTTCAAAACTGCAATAAAAGTTCACCTCCAGGCAGTTACAACCCTAAACTAACACTCTCCCCGGATTGTTAATAATAAAATGTAAACAATCAAATGCAGATACCTTTTCTTATGCCTTCTGATCTCTCTCTCTCTCTCTCTCTCTCTCTCTCTCTGCCCACTACTTGCTGTCCATATCCTACCAAGTCAGACCTACACTGTTCCAATATCCATTTCTCTGTTCTCAATTGTAGATGACTGATGATAACAACCAAACCTAACCCCCCCCCCCTTCCACACCCCGGATTGTAAATAATGTAAATAATTCAATGTGATTATCTTGTGTGATGACTGTATCTGATAGTATATATCTGTATCATGAATCAATTTAAGTGGACCCCGACTTAAACAAGTTGAAAAACTTATTCGGGTGTTACTATTTAGTGGTCATTTGTACGGAATTTGTACTTCACTGTGCAACCTATCCCAAGTTTCTCAAAGGGCTGCACAAGCCACAATGACATCCTCGTTACAGAGCCCACATAAGGGCAAGGAAAAACTCAACCCAGTGGGACGTCTGTGAATGACGTAAAAAAAATAACAGAATGAAATAGAAGATTTTATTTATTTGTCTGATTTGTTCAATGTTGATTCATATTGCCATGTGTAGGCCAACTCGCTCTTAGGGGGCAGCCCCAGAAGGCTAATCAATGAGCTTGTGGGCGTTCTAAAGGGACAAGTTTTGTTCCGCCTGGCACAAGTGTTTGACTTGTCTCTATTTAATAACGTAACGTTCTTTTTGGACATGTGACAATAACTGCCTTTTGAAAAAGTGCAGAGGACATGCCCCTCTCTCCCCAAATTCCACCCATGATTTCAAACTATGACGTGAATGTATGCATTTAAAAAGCAAGTGGCAAATACTTTCGTCAAATTACAACAAGAACATAGTGAATCATTGTTAATGGATTGATCTTCTCAACAAGTATCCATTTTAGGGTTAGGTGACACTTTCCTTACTGTAACTTACTTCCCACGCATTAATTATGGTTCCTTACAAACACAGCATTGCAAATTTGATTTTCAAACACAACATTCAATTTGTATTTTTCAATAATTGGAGCTTTATATTGGGAGATTTTCCTTCATTAGACATTATTGCATTTCTTTTCTCCTAGCAAAAGGCAAAGATCACACCACAGGTAGGTGGCGCTATGCATCATAACTTCTTCATGAGCAACAAATACGTTTTGTGCTATTAGAGACTGTGACATGAAAGCACGTATTTTAAACAAACTGTGGATGTTAGGAAAAGTAGTTAGCAAAGAGGCTAGTGCTAATGCTAACACATAATTATGTCATGACTTGACTGGTCCAGGTACAGCAAAACTATAAAGTAATAATATACCTACTAATGTGGGGAACCTGGGGTCACAATAAAAAAAACACACTTACACAGACGTATATCTTTTTCCTTAATTAAAGTTGGTGTACTTTTAAATAATAGTAAAAAGAAAAAAACATTTGATAAAAATGTAATTTAAATGTAAAAGCTGATTGGAATGCAAACAGTTTCTTTATAATACCTGCACTTTTTTTCACATTTAGATTCATTTTAGCATACCAAAATTCAATTAACTGACACTATTATTAAAAAACAACAGATATGTCAAGCAAAACAGCAGATTACATTAAACATAATTATTTGTTGATGCATATTTAACACAAATACATGTTCTGCTAATTTAGTATTAAAACATTATTACCTGGAACTGTGTTGTCTAGTAAGAAGCCAAAGAAGCCTCCAACAAACATACTTGTTGTTAGAAGAACCTGCAGCAACTGGTCTAGCTCAGTCACACCTGCACACAAAGACAACACTTTTCAATTTCTTCAAGTCACAATTTGCAACCTGCTTTAAAGGGGAACTGCATTTTTTTTGGAACGTTGCCCATCATTCACAATTCTTATGTAAGGCAAGAACACATATATATTTTTAATTATTTTTTTGCATTCTAATTTGTAATAATCGGCTCGTTCAAGGTGGCTAGCAATGGTGCTAATGGGAGTAATCCATTTTGCCTCTAAAACCAAAAAACGCCAATGATAATACATTTACATTTCGTGACCCGAATGTTAACCAAGTACTAGCAATATTGTTATTATAAGTGTTTGCTCAGACAAACTGCTGTTTATTATCGCATGTTGGCTGGTGAAAGTTAATTCTAGATTATTAATCATGCCTCTCACCCGGATAGAAAAAGGTTGTGGTCATAGACTGAGAAGTTGGTCATTCGGAAATAGTGAGAAAGACACAATAAGACGCTAGTTTGCCTCACCGGCTTTTTTTTTTAAAAACCCTTTGCTTAATTCTTCATCTAAACGGAGAGATTTAAACATTTCATCAGTCGGCATCCTAGTGAGGGCAGACATTGTACAGAAAGTGATTATTTTATTATGTTTTTAGTCTTTCATGAAGTCTGCCATCCTTAGTGGTGTTGTTGTTGAAGGAAAAAGTGAACGCTATGAAATTAATTTGCCGCTGGATGCTTAAATTTTGCAAAATACGGAAAAATTACATGTTATTATGAATATGCCTGTTACTACCGTATTTTTCGGACTATAAGTCGCAGTTTTTTTCATGGTTTGGCCGGGGGTGCGACTTATACTCAGGAGCAACTTATGTGTGAAATTATTAACACATTACCGTAAAATATCAAATAATATTATTTAGCTCATTCAGGTAAGAGACTAGACGTATAAGATTTCATGGGATTTAGCGATTAGTGAGTGACAGATTGTTTGGTAAACGTATAGCATGTTCTATATGTTATAGTTATTTGAATGACTCTTACCATAATATGTTACGTTAACATACCAGGCACGTTCTCAGTTGGTTATTTATGCCTCATATAACGTACACTTATTCAGCCTGTTGTTCACTATTCTTTATTTATTTTAAATTGCCTTTCAAATGTCTATTCTTGGTGTTGGGTTTTATCAAATACATTTCCCCAAAAAATGCGACTTATATATGTTTTTTTCCTTCTTTATTATGCATTTTCGCCAGGTGCAACTTATACTCCGGTGCGACTTATACTCCGAAAAATACGGTACATTACCTATATACTTACAGCATGTATATAAAACGATGATGGAGGTGTTTTTATTTGACAGTAAAATGCATAAAAAAAGAGAAAAACAAATGTGTTCTTATCTCACATAAGGATTGTAAATGATAGGCAAAACTCCAAAAAAAAAGTGCAGTTCCCATTTAAAACATTATAATCATAGCTTTGTACCTGTAGAAATAGCTCTTGGGTTCTTTAATATCCAGTTAGGTATAACCAGACCCGAGAACATGGAGAAACCAAAAACGAAGATGTTGCGAGATGAATTCAAGTCTGTATACTAAAAAGCAAAACGCATAAAAATACAGAGATAGCAAAAATAAGAAGTTAAAAATAGGAAATTTTAGTCACGCCCACCTGAAGAGTCGAAATTCCTGCCGCAGAAATGACCCCAAACATAACCATGAACATACCCCCGATGACGGGTGATGGGATGGTGGCAAATATGGCTCCCATTTTGCCAAACACACCGATGGCTATCATGAAGATGCCCCCAGCGACGATCACCATGCGACTTCCAACCTGCAGCGGGAATTGAGGAATGCATGCAAACATCCAATACGGAAAATCTTCCCAAGCTTACCTTTGTGATGCCAAGGGCTCCGACATTCTCACTGTAGGAGGTGGTACCATTTCCTGTCCCCCAGGCCCCAGCCAGCAGACACCCCAGCCCCTCTATTCCAATCCCTCTGTTGATGGCATGTTTAGGTGGAGGTGGAGCCCCCGATAACTTGGCGCATGCATGGTAGTCTCCAACAGACTCGATCATGGAGGAAATCACACCTGCCAAAATGCCAACCACCCCTGCCAGGCTGACAGTGGGCATCCCCCATTGACCTAAGTCAACAGGGAGGGACTTGGTGTGCATAAATGCAATCATTAGCCTGTTCTTAACATGTACCATCTTCTTACCAGGGTAGGGGAACAAGATCCAGGGGGCTTTGCTCACTACATCTCCCTTTAAGTCCGTACGAGCCAGGTACCCATACTGGCCAGGGTCAGAGGGAAGTACGTTAAAGGTACTTAAAACATAGCAGAGCAGCCAGGACAAGCCGATTCCGAGCAGAACCTAAAAGGAAAACCCAAATCTTCGAGTATAATGTGCTTTTTCATATTTCTGTTTTGTTTTGAAAAAAGACAACACAAAATGCCTTTTCAACATACAGGGAGAATCTGGAAGACGTAAACACGGCGAGTGCGTAATTTTTTATCCTTGCCGTATGTCGGGAAAGACACAGGAATATGACGAAGGTACTGCGAGAAAATGATGATCAGTGCTGTGGTCCTAAATGAAAGAAGGAGACAATACAGCACATTTGCAAAACAAAGTTAAGTACTAAGTTTGCTTCTTGGAAGACTTGAATAGGATGTCTTGCTCTGCTTTTTAGGGGAATACAGCTTGACAACATGCTTTAATTCAAAGGACAGTTCAAACGCCTATATGTACGAACGCTTCATTCCTTTATTTTGCATGCTGCTTGAAGCCGTCGGAGGCTGCCTTTTTGATGACATCACTTCCTGTACACTTGAGCAGCGCCGTTTTGAAGAGGTGTGACCCCCTACGTCACACCTTGTTCTTGTTTGCGGATGACTCGGCCTTGCTGGTATCAGACAAGGACGAGTCACAGGTGGAGAAAATCCTCAGTGCTGAACTCTGTAGAATTTGCACCTGGCTCGCTGACAACAAGCTATCCATACACTTGGGTAAAACGGAATCGATCCTATTTGGGTCCCACATCAACCTTAAGAAAGTCAATGACTTCGCTATAAAAGTGGGTGGCATTGTTATCACCAGGAAAGATGAGGTCACCTACCTAGGTTCCATTCCAGAGGCTAATCTTTCCTGTGATAAAATGGCAATCAAGGTAATCAAAAAGGTCAACCAACGATCGAGATTTGTCTATAGAATCTCCTCTCTGGTCAACAAAAGCACCATGAGGATTCTGGCGGGAACTCTCGTTCAACCCTTTTTCGATTACGCATGCACCTCCTGGTACTCTAGCACCTCCAAAACCCTCAAATCTAAACTCCAAACATCCCAGAACAAGCTAGTCAGATTACTTCTAGACCTCCACCCCAGATCCCACCTCACTCCTACCCACTTCTCCAAAGTGGGCTGGCTCAGGGTTTAGGACAGAGTAAAACAACTTGCACTGAGCCTAGTCTATAAAATCTGCTACACCTCCCTGATACCGAAGTACATGTCAAACTACTTCCTTAACGTAAATGACCGCCATAACCACAACACCAGGGGGAGCTCCACTAACCACGTTAAACCCAGATTCCGAACTAACAAAGGTCTTAACTCATTCTCTTTCTATGCCACATAGAAAAAGGAAAGCGCTCCCAACAGGTATAAAAGAAAGTGCATCTCTATCCTCCTTCAAAACCGCAATAAAAGTTCACCTCCAGGCAGCTACAACCCTAAACTAACACCCTCCGCGGATTGCTAATAATCAAATGTAAACAATCAAATGCAGATACTTTTTCTTATGCCTTCTGATCTCTCTCTCTCTCTCTCTCTCTCTCTCTCTGTCTCTCTCTCTCTCTCTCTCTCTCTCTCTCTGCCCACTGCTTGCTGTCCATATCCTACCAAGTCAGACCTACACTGTTCCAATATCCATTTCTCTGTTCTCAATTGTTGATGACTGATGATAACAACCAAACCAAACCCCCCCCCTCCACATACCGGATTGTAAATAATGTAAATAATTCAATGTGATTATCTTGTGTGATGACTGTATTATGATGATAGTATATATCTGATAGTATATATCTGTATCATGAATCAATGTGGACCCCGACTCAAACAAGTTGAAAAACTTATTCGGGTGTTACCATTTAGTGGTCAATTGTATGGAATATGTACTTCACTGTGCAACCTACTAATAAAAGTCTCAATCTCAATCAATCAAAACATCCTGTTTACATCCTGTACACACAGGCGCAGCTATTTCGAAGAGCTTCGACCGCGAGCGGCACTTCTGACGTGTTTATTTCTGCAATTGTTGTAACTTGCACCAATCAGAGCTGTGTCAGCCTGTGTCAGAGATCGTTTTGTGTGATCAGAAATGCTTTAAATGTGTCCAAACTCTCACAGTCTCACTGTATAGCTTTGGGTTGCGAAACAGCCGCTTTGAGCTAGCGTTTTAGCTAGTTAGCTTCCAACTTGCAGCCCCTTCAGTTCTAGGATTTTATCAGTGAAGGGGGATTTGTCTCTATTTGTGATTAGACCGAAAAATATGCCACAGCGAACATTTATTGCAGCGAAAGTGAAGGCACTACCAGGACACAAGCCGATGAAGGATCACCTCATACAGCTAGTTTGTGAAGTGAAGTGAATTATATTTATATAGCGCTTTTCTCTAGTGACTCAAAGCGCTTTACACAGTGAAAACCCAATATCTAAGTTAAATTTAAACCAGTGTGGGTGGCACTGTGAGCAGGTGGGATCGAACCTGGAACCCTCAAGTTGCTGGCACGGCCACTCTACCAACCGAGCTATACCGCCCCGTGCTAACAGTAGTGGTGGTTATGTGAAGCCACTGCTCATTTATCACTCCAAAACTCCCAGAGTGTTCAACAATGCCTCAAATATTCGCAGACACAAGATACAATGATTTTCCTGTTTTTGGATTTTTTTGTAGCCACATGGTGGTTAACATTTTGGAGCGCAACAACAAGACTTTTGTGTGTGTGTGCGTGTTGACATTTAAGCTTGCCGTAATGTTGTGTTGTTTGGATAAAACATATATATATATATATATATATATATAGTCAAGGTTTCTGTGGTTTATCCGTTATACAGTGCTCAATACCGGGGTAGAGCGGAATATACATTAGGTCAGGAAAAAACACAGAGGATGTTTCATCCCAACAAGCCAGGGCAATCCCCTGAAGAGAAGAATAAAACTGCAAAACTTGCTTGTAGGGATGAAATAGCCTCTGTGTTTTTTCCTGACCTAACGTGTATGTGTATATATATATATATATATATATATATATATATATATATATATATATATATATATATATATATATATATATATATATATATATATATATATATATATATATATATATATATGTCTTAAAAAAAAACATCTATGTCGGTGGCAGAGGGGTTAGTGCATCTGCCTCACAATACGAAGGTCCTGAGTAGTCGTGAGTTCAATCCCGGCCTCGGGATCTTTCTGTGTGGAGTTTGCATGTTCTCCCCGTGACTGCGTGGGTTCCCTCCGGGTACTCTGGCTTCCTCCCACCTCCAAAGACATGCACCTGGGGATAGGTTGATTGGCAACACTAAATTGGCCCTAGTGTGTGAATGTGAGTGTGAATGTTGTCTGTCTATCTGTGTTGGCCCTGCGATGAGGTGGCGACTTGTCCAGGGTGTACTCCGCCTTCCGCCCGATTGTAGCTGTATATATATATATATATATATATATATATATCAAATGAATCTATTTTTTTTAAAGATAAAAAAATAGTTTCAAAAGGCTATACATGATATAGACTTACAAGGAGGCAATACCCCAGTGGTTCCCAGCACTGGTGCCAGCAGAGTCGAAAAGAGACAGTCCAATGAGAGAGATGGTGGGGGCAATGGTGAGGGGTCCAATGAAGCGCATGAAGATGCCAATCAGACCAGAAAATCCAACAACCACCTGCAAGAGCGAGCCCACCATAATGGATCCCTGAACCTACAAGAAAAACATGGTGGATAAGAGTCATTAATCGCACAAGAATTTCAACTTTGTTGTTACATTTTTAGGAAATATATACATCGTAAAAGGTAGTAGCAGTAGTACCATACAACCAATAGTCAATAGTTAACAATGTGGGCTTTTTGATACCATATTATTCTATTTATCTTACTGTTTTATTTAGGGATTGTCAAAAACTAGGAGTTAACTCATTAATTACAAAAAAACATTACATAAATCATGCATACATGCAGATGAATCTCACAATTTATTTTGACTGGACATGCTCTTTTGACTTGACCATTACCTGGAAAAAACTACAACATGGCTGTCCCTTCCCCTCTTCCCTTTCAAACAAGGTACTTCTGAACTGATATTAAAGGGGTCATATTATGATTTTATTTCTACATTCAAAACACTTCCTTGTGGCCTACATGGCATGTAATAGTGGTTCTTTGGTGAAAATGTTGCATAGCTTAATTTTTACAGACCATCTTCAAACTGCTTTCTGACCATCTCTTCTTCATGTTGTAGTTTTTAGCGCTTCCATATGGAGTCTACTGACAGATATAAGTTCGAACTATAAGCTACTTTGTGTTAGAAATGGCAACAGCGGAGGATGCATGTGCATGTACGAGCCAATCTGCCCCACAACAGGAGGACAGAGAAAAAACTACAGTGTCGGACTACAATAGCGGACTCGAGCAAAGATCTGCGGGTAAATCTTTTTACCATATATGGAGATAACCACTGACATTGCAACTAGTAAAAACATCACAAAGTCTGCAAATTCCACACAGCTTGGTTGGAGAAAGTACAAAAGAAGGCAATGTTGTTTTATTACTATCGCCGCTATGCCTCCATGGTTTGATTTCAAATTTTTGGGAGATTCCAAACACACAAAAATTGGTAGCAATAGGTAAAAAAAGTTGGTTTTGCATAATAGGTCAACTTCAAGAAGTGATTGGTATGTTGGAATTTGTATTAATATTGATACTGTTGTTGATGTTATTCATTTTTGTTTGACTACTTTTGGATTTGTTGTGTCATGTTTGTGTGTCTTCTCAATTGCTCTGTTGATTGATATTCCTAATGTTGGAATTGGAATTGTATTATTGTGGTATTGTTGTGTATTATTTTGTTGGATTGATTAATAAAAAGGTAACATTTTAGTATGGGGAACATATTCACCATTAATTAGTTGCTTATTAAAGTAACAAAGACTTAATTTAGAGTTATTTGGACACTAGGGGAACATATAAGGGTTAGGGTTACTAATTAGCAATAATTCTGAGGTTATTGAGGGAAGACTCTTAGTTAATGGTTTACTGGTTGTATAATAAGGCCATGCAGAATAAGGTATTAATAAGTACTTAATAATGACTAATTAAGAGCCAATATGTTAATAATTTGCATATTAATAAGCAACTAATTAATGGTGAATATGTGTTCCCCATACTAAAGTGTTACAAATAAAAACAAACATTTAAAAAAAAAAAAAAAAAAATCATTGGTCATGTTTCAAAGTTTTTAGATCTTTATTCGATTTTTCCCTATTGTGTTTTAAGGAACTATTTCCTTTCTCGCTGATCTACCGTGTACGTATTTAACTGTGATGATTAGAAATGTGTATTACTCACTGCTCTCATTCTGCTCTGCCACACCTCTATGAATTCACTGGAGGACGTGTTGACAAGGGTTGCGTTCTTTGTCCAAGCAGGACACGTCCACTCTGGCGTGGACAGCATCGCCATACACGGTGCCAGCAATGTGAACGTCCCCCCTTGGAGAATCGGCAGTCTGGAAACAGGAGAAAAGAGAAAGAAGAGATGATTTGATTCATGTCTCATTGAGAGTGATGTCATGATGGATTGACGAGATGTACAGTGGAACCTTGATTTATGAACCTTTTATTGCACAATTTACAAACCACAGACCAAAATAAAATATGCTCTGTTGTACAAACTTTGTCTCAAGTGTATGAACGCTTCATCCACCCATTGTATGCCTCATAGAGTAGCCATTTTTGTGCCAGGCAGCACATCCATTGTGGGCAAGCTCATTCAGTCAGCACTACTGTGCTCAGTGCTACTTTGTGTGCTTCTGAAGTGTATTTTGCCATTTTACAGCATTTTTCGAGTTTTGCTAGCTCAATATGAGTCCAAAGAAAGCAATGGACCAGCGATGTGTGGTTTGAAACATTCAGAAAGTATCCACATCGTTGTCGACACTGCCTCCTCCCCCTACCTTACGCTGCAGGTGAAGTGGATTTTATTTTTTTAATCCGAAACATCGTAGTGACCTGTAGTGTTGTCCCGATACCGGTACCAAAATTGTTTCGATACTTTTCTAAATAAAGGGGACCACAAAAAATTGCATTATTGCCTTTATTTTAACAAAACATATTAGGGTACATTAAACATATGTTTCTTATTGCAAGTTTGTCCTTAAATAAAATAGTGAACATACAAGACAACTTGTCTTTTATAAGTAAGTAAGCAAACAAAAGCTCAAAATCTAGTCTGCTGACGTATGCAGACATTTTTTACATCGCTTAATTTGAAAGTCATTGTTAGGTTGACATTTCCAATTCCTAGGGCATCAACCACACTGCCGTCACCCAGTTTCACAGACTGTGATTTTGTGAACTGCTGGTATTCTTGAAGAATGTCTTTATCACATGTCATGTGTTTCGATGCACCAGAATCAATGAACCACTCAGCCTGTTGTGGTCTGTCACTGTTGGCATCCCTTGAGGGATGCAAAGAGGAATCTTTTTCTCCTCACACATCATGTGCTTAGCCTTGTGGATTTTCTCTTTTTTGTTTTGTTTTCAAAGTTGGACAATAGCTCTTGATATGACCTTCTCTACCACATTTGCCACATCTCCACGTGCTTTTGTCTGCTGCTCCCACTGTCTTGGAGCTATCCTGCACATTTCCCCGAAATTGTGATGACGTGGCTGATGCACCACCTGATGTAGCACCACAGGAATCATTAGCATTCACTCGCTTTTGCTCTTCATTTATTAATGCTTGCTGAACAACTTCAGTGTCATGTTGTCAATCTTTGTTTCTAGTGCAGTGACAATTGTAGCATAACTTGTGTTACAATTTGGTCTTCCTCTTCAATTACAGATCCAATTGCTGATAGCTGATCAGTTAGCTCCTTTGTTTGTTTTAAATGATCAGTTAAAGCCTCTCTTTCCTTCATTTCACATCTGAAATATCTTTTCTTCAGGAACAGTTCATTAGCCAAAGTATCCCTCTCAAAATGGGCTTTCAGCATGGTCCACGCCTCTTTGGGAGTTTGACAGCTTGTTATCAGGTACAACTGGGGTGTACTTACATTTAGCCCTGACATAGAGAACGCTTTCTCTCTCCGTCTTGTGAATTCTGCCTGTGCTGCTGCGTTAGCATCTGCGGCTAGCGTCTCCGTCTCCATTAGCATGACCCATAGTCCTTTAGCTTTTAGCAAGTGTTCCATCTGAAACTTCCATGTTGCCCAGTTCTCTGGTCCGCTTAGTCTGTCAATAAACAGCTTATCCTCCATTGTGAGTTCCCACAATACCGTTTATCTTCACACAAAGTCCGTGCACAACAGATTTTTAGCTATGATCTGGGCCCATAACCTGTTCTTTGGCAGAGTTTTTATTGACTGGCATGCACACACAGGTAATATAGCAAGTGCATATACAAAAGTGGAATGAAATGAACAAACAGTACAACAGTGCCATCTATTCATACTTGCAAACCCTCCCGAATTTTCCGGGAGACTCCCGAATTTCAGTGCCTCTCCCGAAAATCTCCCGATTTCCAGCCGGAAAACTATATTGGTGGCGTGCCTTAAAGGCACTGCCTTTAGCGTCGTCTCTCACCTGAAAAGGAGACTATTATATATGTCTCCGTTATCCATAGGTTTATCTATAACCCATACAATAGGCAGGCACGGAGCTATTTCTCAGCGTGTGTTTATTCCAGCCGGCACGTTAATACTGTACCGAATTGAGTGTCAAACTCTGGCCCGCGGGCCAAATTCGCCGTCTAATTTCACTTGGCCTTTGAGGCAATATCAAATTAACACTAGAGCTGGCCCGCCGATTATATACAGCAGCGGTGCCGCGGTAATACAACATAAACACAACAGAACAAATACCCAGAACCCTTTGCAGCCGACAAGGTGTGTGTGTGGGGGGGTTGGTGGTAGTGGGGGTGTATTTTGTAGCGTCCCGGAAGAGTTAGTACTGCAAAGGGTTCTGGGTATTTGTTCTGTTGTGTTTATGTTGCGTTACGGTGGGGATGTTCTCCCGAAACGTGTCATTCTTGTTTGGTGTGGATTCACAGTGGCATATATTTCTGACAGTGTTAAAGTTGTTTATACGGCCACCTTCAGTGTAACCTGTATTGCTGTTGATCAAGTATGCATGGCATTCACGTGTACATATCTTGTGACTGGGCCGGCACGTTGTTAGAATGGATGAAAAGCGGACGTGACGACAGCTCGTAGAGGACGTTAAAGGCAGTGCCTTTAAGGCACGCCCCCAAGACTGTGGTCCGGGTGGACTACGAGATATATTGACTGATGAACACCTTTGTTCAATAATGAAGGTTGCCTCAGCTCAAAGCCTGAGCCCCGACATTAATGAACTAGCATCCAAGAAAAGATGCCAGATATCTGGCTTGGGCACATCAGATTAGATCAGTGTGTTGCAAACTGAGCAGTTTAAAGTCCTGAATGGTTGGTTTATTCATTATTTTATTTTCAAATGTATTAGCCTGTGGAAAAAGTTAATGTTGATATTTACCCCAGAAGGCTGCAAATAGAAAAGAGGCATTCAATTTTTATTTAAATTGTATTTGATATGCCATTGATATTTTTCGTTATTATTATTATTATTTGAAACTCGATTTTGCATGTCACTATAAAGTTATATAAGCCTTGCTTGTTCAATATTCAATGCAAAACTTGTTTGGGTCCTTATTAAAAGGTTAATTTTCAACCTTGGCCCGCGGCTTTGTTCAGTTTTAAATTTTGGCCCACTCTGTATTTGAGTTTGACACCCCTGCTGTAGCGGCTGGCTACGGGGTGTTAGCCAATGACTTTGGCTGGAGGGGCGGGTGACTTCCGGGAGAGATAGGGAAGTTACATTGTTAATAGGGAGAGGGTGTTTGAGTTTTGCCGGTAAAAGGGATACACACACATTGGAGCTGTTGTGTGGTTGAATTACATCTTGTGCAATAAAGACAAGACAAACAAAGAAGTCGTATGAGCCTACATTCCTGGGATTATTACAATACACTGACACACAACATCCGGATTCCCATCATTCCTTTCTCATTTGCGAATGTTTTCAACAAATCCATGAAGGATATGTTACCGGATTCAGAGATAGCTCGCCAGTACTCAAATGGCAGAACAAAAGCTACTCAAATAGTGAAAGGTAAGCAGCAAGTACAGTACAGTTAGTAGAACAACTGTGTTTTCATTACTGTTTACTGTACTATATATATATAAGAAATACTTTAATTTCAGTGAATTCTAGCTATAAATATACTCCTCCTCCTTAACCCCGCTACCCGGCACCCCCACCCCCCCCCCCCCCCCCCCACCCCCCCGCCCACCCAATCTCCCAAATTTGGAGGTCTCAAGGTTGGCAAGTATGCATCTATTGGAAAAACTACTGCATTACAACAGACACGACGTGATGACGATGGGGGTGCGGGGGGGGTGGCGGACCGGTACTTTTCAGTGGTGGTATCGTACCGAATAGGATTCATTAGTATCGCGGTACTATACTAATACCGGTGTACCGTACAACCCTAGCTGCTAAAGTCAAAGAGTTGTGTGGCTTCAGAATGTGGGTGCACCACAGGGCTAGTGATAGTGTGTGTGTGCGTGTCGCAAAGGCGACTGAATACGAGGAAGACATTTCAGCTCGGTGTTGTTTTTACTTTGTCATTAAATAGAAAGTTGATCCATCACCCCATTGTTATGTGTGTTTCATATTATGTTCAAAGTGTACAAACTGACTAAAATAAGGACTTTTGTCAGGATTGGTTCTTATTATTACTGTTTACATTGTTTCTTATGGAGAATTGTGCTTCAATATACAAACATTTGTATTTACAAATCCTGTTCGAGAACCAATTAGGTTCGTAAATCAAAGTTCCTCTGCAGCTGTACGGTTTGCTTTGCAGTGACAATAAAGAATCCATGGTCATAGACAATCACAAGTCACAGTATCCCACTAGGTATCCACCAGTTTTAAGTTCCATATGTGTGATAGTGAAGTGAAGTGAATTATATTTATATAGCGCTTTTCTCAAGTAACTTAAAGCGGTTTACATAGTGAAACCCATCATCTAAGTCAGTGTTTTTCAACCTTTTCGGAGCCAAGGCACATTTTTGTTCATTGAAAAAATGCGGAGGCACACCACCAGCAGAAAACATAAAAAATGTAAACTCGGTAGTTGATATTGACAATAAAAAGTAATTGTTGTAATTGTTGATATGAATTCAAACCATAACCAACCACGCATCACCATAGCTCTTGTCTCAAAGTAAGTGTCACGACCTGTCACATCACGCCGTGACTTATTTGGAGTTTTGTGGTGTTTTCCTTGTGTAGTGTCTTGCGTTCCTATTGTGGTGGCTTCTCCTGTTTTGTTGGTATTTTCCTGTAGCAGTTTTCATGTCGCTATTCCCTGCACCTACTTTGTTTTAGCAATCAAGACAATTTTAGTTGTGCGGACGCTATCCTTCTTTGTGTGGAAATTGTTGATTGTCATGTCATGTACGGATGTACTTTGTGGATGCCGTCTGCTCCACACGCTGTAAGTCTTTGCTATCGTCCAGCATTCTGTTTTTGTTTACTTCGTAGCCAATTCAGTTTTACTTTCGTTTTCCATAGCCATCCCTAAGCTTCAATGCCTTTTTTAGGGGCACTCGCCTTTTGTTTATTTTTGGTTTAAGCATTAGATACGACGTTTACAAAGCAATTAGCTACCTGCTGTTACCTACTGATATGGAAGAGTATTACACGGTTACTATGCCGAGCTCTAGACAGCACCGTCACTCAATTTGCAGATTATAATTACTGGTTTGCATAAAATATTTTTAACCTAAATAGGTGAAATTACATAATCTCCCATGGCACACCACACTGTATCTCACGGCACACTAGTGTGCCGCGGCACAGTGGTTGAAAAACACTGATCTAAATTACATTTAAACCAGTGTAGGTGGCTCTGGGAGCAGGTGGTTAAAGTATCTTGCCCAAGACATGACGGCAGTGACTACGATGGCTAAAGCAGGGATCAAACCTGGAACCCTCCCGTTGCTGGCACGGCCGCTCTACCAACCGAGCCCTGCCAGATACACACTCATTTAACATGATTAATTTTCAACTATGGCCCATAAACTCAAAGTGGCAACTCTTAAATGGCATTAAAAAAACATTTCACGCTATATTTAAAATTACACAGTTGTATCCAAATCATACAGTGTGGCCACACATTAGAAACAAAACTGTTGGAAGAAATGTTGTTCCAAGAAACCCAATAAAATGTGCGCTATTATAATTTTTTTTTTTATTCGCATAGCTCCTGGGAATGGGGGAAGACAAACACGTGTCAGTGGCCCTGAGCCAATGGAATGTGGATTTAGCAAGACCAGGATTCCATTGATAGTAAGTTGAAAATGCTTTCACCTAATCCTGCGAAGACACTAAAATTCAATATGTCGGAGAATGCAGAAGTTTTAAAGTTGTCAGGACAAGGACTGTGGCGCAGTTTCCTGCGAGGATTGCTTTCCCAAGATGCAAACGAACTGGACTGGACATCAGATGGAGGTAGATGCATGATTTAATTCTCACTATAAAAAGGTACAAACGAAAAGCGCACACAAGGTGGAGAACAAACTTGGCTAAGAAACAAAAACTAGTACAAAGGCAAAACTATGGACATGAAACATATAAGCACTTACTGCGACAAGAACTGTGGCATGGACTATGATATCAAAGAGTAGCATGGGTCGCGGAGGTAATGTCGCCAGGCCGACTGCCTGGCAACTACAAGCTTAAATACTACAGACATGATTAGCACAGGTCCATGTATCCAAATGAGCAACAGGTGAAACTAATGGGTAACCATGGAAACAAAACAAGGGAGTGAAAAAGCAGGAACTAAGTGACCAAAAACCAAACAGCACATGGCCAAACAAAAACATTATCACAGACATAACAGAGCCCCCCCTCCCCACTTAAGGACTGATCCCAGATGTCCAAAAAAAAAAACGATGATCAAGAGTCATGGGCAGGCGGGAGGGGGACTTGGCGCGGCGGACGCCCAGGGAATGGCCACATCCGTAGCCGACGAGGAGGTGGACGCACTTGGCGTGGCGGACGCCCAGGAAATGGCCACATCCGTGGCCGATGAGGAGGTGGGCGCACATCGTCGTGGCAGGCGTGGATGCGCGTGTCCTCGTCGTGGCAGGCGTGGAAGCAACGGACGAGGCAGGCGTGAAAGCAGCGGACAAGTCTGGCGTGGGTTCGGCAGCAGACGAGACTGGCATGGGTTCGGCAGCAGACGAGTCTGGCATGGGTTCGGCAGCAGACGAAGCAGGCGCGGGCGCAGCAGACGAATCAGGCGTGGGTGCAGCAGCAGACGAAGCTTGGCGTGGTGCGGCAGGCAGCGAAGCTTGGCGTGGTGGGTCTTGGCTTAGTAGGTTTTGGCTTGGTGGGTCTTGGCTTGAGTCTTGGCGGGGGTCCTGGCTTGAGTCTTTGCGGCGTGGTGCAGGGACTGGTACTTGGCGTGGTGCAGGGACTGGTACTTGGCGTGGTGCAGGGACTGGTACTTGGCGTGGTGCAGGAACTGGAGCCTGGCGTGGTGCAGGAACTGGAGCCTGGCGTGGTGCAGGAACTGGAGCTTGGCATGGTGCAGGATTTGGAGCCTGGCGTGGTGCAGGAACTGGAGCTTGGCATGGTGCAGCTGGTGCTAGCCTTGGACTTGGTGCTAGCCTTGGTGCAGGTGGAGGTGGCCTAGCTGGGGGTTGCGGCTTGGCAGGCCGAAAGACTGGTGGTGGTGGCCGGTTCGGAGGTTGCGGCTTGGCAGGCCGAAAGACTGGTGGTGGCGGCCGGGCTGGAGGCTGTGGCTTGGCATGACGATGCTGTGCCACCCCACTTGAACCGTTCCCAGGCCTAGCCCACCCCTCAAGGAGCGGATACCAGACGCACTCCTTGTGGTCTGGAACCGTCTTTAGGGGTGGGTGAGAGGAAGAACAGGAGGGGGGCAGAATCCTCACCTCTAAATTGTCTGAAATGTCTTTCTTCATCCCCCACCCCCTGAAGTTGAGTGGGAGGAAAAAAGAAAAGTTCCACGATGTGGGCGGGGCTTGAGTCTTGGGGGGCGGAGCATGAAACTTGGGTGGCTTGGATTGACAGGATCTGATTTCCAAAAACATGTTCTGATAGTGTTTTATCATGGAAAGAGAGTCTTTTGTTGGGGGCGGGTGATCAAAAGAAAAATAATTCAGAGAAAAAAAAGAACCTTGATCTGTGACGTCATAAGCGCGAAGCCGGGCTGTGTGCGCCGCTTGCGTCCGCCCGGAGGGGGAGGAGCTTGTGAGAATGATGCGTCCTGCCGGCTCGGAGAAGACTTCCCTGACGGCTTTTGCTTTTGCCGGCGCTTTCGGCGCTGGGGCGATACGACAACGGAGCTTATTGAGATCAATTTTCCGCTTGGACTCCAAATCAAGTCGTGATCCGCCATGGCTCCTAACGCCTTCCACTTTACTTCCTCCATTGATTGCCAGTCGTTTGCGGGAAGAAACCTAAAATGCTTTTCTATTCATTTTTGTTGTAGTACTTTTCATAAGAAAAGAATCCTAATAAAGACTTGAGATAAAAATCTCAATAACAAGCAGCAGCATTGTTAAACCCACTTAATGCATTCTGCTTAACTGCTGTATGTCTGTGTTCCAAACCGAACACAGCTGCTGAAACAAAGGCATTATGTACGCCTGCTTAATGGGATGAATGTTGCGTGTACCATGTTGTAGTGTGTGGTCACAATACAATTATACCGTATGAACACGGTTATACAAATATAGCACATTTTAACTGCACAAAGTCACACACGCTCATATGAACAAACAAAAAATCGGATTCATTACATTAGTTTTGGATGATACCACAAATTTGGGTATCAATCCGATACCAAGTCATTACAGGATCATACATTGGTCATATTCAAAGTCCTCATTATGGAACTACTAAATTATTAGTTTGTAAACCTCTAATAAGAAATTTGAGTTGGCAAAAAGGAACTAAAATAAATAGAAAAATATATAAGTTTTATTTAATAAAGAAATCTTTGAAGGCTGCCTCATACAACACATTTGGAAAATGGGAGGACTTTTTTGACTGCCCGTTGCCGTGGGATGCCATATTCAAACTAATCTATAAAACTACTATTGATGTGCAAAATCGTTATTTTCAAATTAAAATTATTTATAACTTCTTACCCACGGGGAAAATGTTAAAATTATGGAATATGACAGAGTCAGATGACTGCCGATTTTGTTGTCAGGAGTCTGAATCCACCCTGCATTTGTTTTGGTATTGTCATATTGTGTCTTCTTTTTGGGTGGAAGTTGAAAAAATGTGTTTAAGGATTGGTTTGTTTATGAAGCTTGATGTGGTTTCTGTTATTTTGGGAGAGTTCATTGACAATCATGATTTAATCAATTTAATTATAGTACTCGGTAAAAGGTTTATTTTTAAGGCTAAAAACAGATATTCACTTAGTATTACTTTCTTTAAAACATTTATTCAGTATTTTTTAACTTTAGAAAGTTACATGGTTGAAAACGATAATGATGCCAAAAAACATAAAAAAAGATGGGAAGTCCTCAAAGGCTTATGTTGAAAGTGTAATTATGTTTATATATTATATGCTATCTGTTGTTGTATTCCCTAATTTTTAGTGACCTGAACATAATCTGGACTGTACATACATTTTTTTTTGTTGTTTGTTTGTTTTGAAAATGTAATTTTGTTTATAGATTATATGCAATCTGTTGTGTTCCAAAATGTTTCTATTTTTTTTTTTTTTTTTTTTTTTTTCAGTGTACATGAATGAAGGTGTGTGTTGCTGAACCCGACTTGGACATTATCTGGACTGGACCTGGTTTAAAAAAAAAAAAACTTTAAACGAAGCTAATTTCATTTACAACCAGGTCTGGTGAAGATAAGGTCCTTTTTTATTATTTATTTTTTTTCTTCTTCTTTTTTTTTAGATAAGATAAATACATCTTTTCTTGGATAAAAAAGAAAGTAAAACAATATAAAAATAATTACATTAAAAAAAAAGAAAAAATAGTAATTAAATGAAAATGTTAGTGGACCAGCAGCACAAACAATCAAGTGTGCTTCAGGGACTGTGTCCCTTGCAGAAGTGTTGTCCATGTTGTGGGAACCAGAATATTGGTAGCAGAAAGAAACAACCCCTTTTGTGTGAGTGGGTGTGTATGAGTGTGAATGGGGGAGGGAGGGTTTTTTGGGGGGTTGATGCACTAGTTGAAAGTGTATCGTGTGTTTTTTTTCTATGTTGATTAAATAAAAAAAATTAAATAAAAAAAATTAAAAATAAAAAGTCCTCATGTGTTCAGGGAGATATTTCCTGAGTTTATAAACATAATGTACATTTTAAAAAAACGAAAGAAGATGTTATGATGCCAAAAAATATTGACTTAATTATAGTAGTAGTATTGACTAGATACGCTATTGTACTTGGTATCATTACAGTGGATGTCAGGTGTAGATCCACGAATGGCGTTTGTTTACATTGTGATGCCGGTGAGCTACGGTGTGTAGTGAAGCATGTTTAGCTATTCAGCGGACCGGTACTTTTCAGCGGCGGTATAGTACCGAATATAATTCATTAGTATCAGGGTACTATACCAATACCGGTATACCGTACAACCCTAATTGGAACATAATGAAACTTTACAACCAACAAGCACTTTTTTAACCATAAAACATACACAAAGAACAGCTGCAACTCTTGCACAAGAGCAAAGACAAGCATTTGTTTATAAAAATGCCAGCAGTTGGAACATGCAACAAATAAGAATTGATAAGAGGACCGATTAAAGAACCGAATCGTTAAGCAGAATCGAAAGTTGAATCGGAACCGGAAAAATCTCATCAATTCCCATCCCTTCATGAGAGTGTCTCCATTTACACTAAATTGGTCCAGCCAAAATAAATATTTTTAGTTCTAGATCATTAGGGCCCGCCATGGCCCATTGCAAAAGGACTCCCACAGGGAGTCCTTATGCAATGGGACATAAGGACCTATTGTTATTCGTCCGTTTTATTAGGGCCCGCCATGGCCCATTGCAAAAGGACTCCCACAGGGAGTCCTTATGCAATGGGACATAAGGACCTATTGTTATTCGTCCGTTTTATTATTATTATTCTTTATTCTTCCGCCGCGCCCGCCATGGCCCATTGCAAAAGGACTCCCACAGGGAGTCCTTATGCAATGGGACATAAGGACCTATTGTTATTCGTCCGTTTTATTATTATTATTCTTTATTCTTCCGCCGCCACAACAAACTGTAATTTGACCCACTTAACATGCTTCAAAACTCACCAACTTTGACCCACACATCAGGACCTGCGAAAATTACCTTTTTTTTGAAAAAACGAACCCCAAAAATCAAAATTGCGCTCTAGCGCCCCCTAGGAAAAAAAAAAAACAGACTGCCTGTAACTCCCACTAGGAAGGTCGGAGAGACATGAAACAAAAACCTCTATGTAGGTCTGACTTAGACCTAGTTCTCATAATTGTATGTCTTCGGGCTAAAATCAACAGGAAGTTGGCAATTCCCCCTTCAATACAAAAAAGTACTAAAAACAGTCACTTTTTTCTCTTTCAGCTGTATTTTGACCCCCTTAACATGCTTCAAAACTCACCAAACTGAACACACACATCCGGACTGGCTAAAACTGTGATCTAATGAAGAAACCAAACCCCAAATCCAAAAATTGTGCTCTACAGCAATTTTTGAATAAAACTGATAAAAAACTGCTCCTCGGAAGAAAAACATTACAAAACTGCCTGTAACTCCCACTGGGAAGGTCGGAGAGACATGAAACAAAAACCTCTATGTAGGTCTCACTTAGACCTACATTTCATAAATTGACAACCCCCAGCAAAAATCAACAGGAAGTTTGTTATTCCCCCTTCAAAACAAAATTTTTGTACAAACCGGTCACCTTCCTTCAAAATCTATCTCCTCTGAGCGCGTTTGTCGTTTCGCCTTCAAATTAACACAGGAGAGAGATACAACCCTTGTGATTAAAAGTATAGATGGGATTTGTAATACCTGCTCCGGTTTTGATTTTATGACCCTTCAAAGACCCGCTGCGCTGATGCTCCTGCGGTGCTGTTTTTTAAAGATGGCTGCTTAAAAGCAGGAAGCACCAACGTGCCCACACAATGCTGACAAGGTAGGTACACTACACAAAAGTCTTGGGACACTTCAGACTAAAAGTAGACAAAAGTATTGGGACACTTAGGACTAGCACCTGCCAAATACGCGGGCCCGAACAACGCTGCTTGCAGCTTTAATTTTTCTTTGTTATTCTATCTATGGTGATGTACAGTGACAGAACAAATACATGCTCTTCAAATAAATGGCAAAATATAGTTATATTTGTATTATCTCAGTTTATGTACTTTTTTTGACATTTTGTCTGATGGTCTCCTGCAAGAGTTCTGAAGGAGATCTCTGATTGAGTCGTACTTACCGGATGCCAAATGTGACTTGGAGCAGAGTGCAGATGCCAGACACAAAGAAGATGGTGCTGATGAGATGACTTTGTGTGAGGACATCGTGTTGAAGACACAGGCCTTCCGAAAGGATCAGCGGGATGGCAATGATGCCTCCAAATGCCGTCAAGCAGTGCTGAGGAAACAAGAAGAATGACAAAAAAGAAATCGTCAAATGAATACAAGTTTTTAACCCTTTAACAGACTTACAAATATAACTATTTTGCAACGTCGCTTCGAATTCAGTTTTAAAGGAAAATAATATGTAATCAACGTTCCTGCTGGGTAATGTTTACTGTAAAAATATGTTTACAGGTGGACAAAAAAGTGCAAAATATTCTCTAAAAAGGAATTTTTTGGGGGGGAATAAGAGGAGCACCCAAAAATTGTCCGCTGTCTCATGTGATATGCTCTATATTAAAAACCCTACTTTAGAGAGAAGACTGGAATAGCAGTATAGACCGAACCCCTGCAGAAGCTAATATAAATAAACACACAAGGCAGCAACCCCTGGACTCGGACATCAAGTATAACTGAAACAGATTCCACAATTCGGTCCACATATATAAAGCGAAGCGAGTCTAACCAACCATGAAGAAGACTCAAGTGACTTGACCCGTCGTGTGATGAATTGTGGTATTATGATTGCACACATCTTGCTTACAACAACAAACATGCTTGGAAGTCAAATCACAATGCTCTTAAAGGGGAACATTATCACCAGACCTATGTAAGCGTCAATATATACCTTGATGTTGCAGAAAAAAGACCATATATTTTTTTAACCGATTTCCGAACTCTAAATGGGTGAATTTTGGCGAATTAAACGTCTTTCTATTATTCGCTCTCGTTGTGACGTCACATCGGGAAGCAATCCGCCATTTTATCACTTTCGTCGGTGTGTTGTCGGAAGGTGTAACAACACGAACAGGGACGGATTCAAGTTGCACCAGTGGCCCAAAGATGCGAAAGTGGCAAGAAATTGGACGAAATTTGTTCAAAATACGAGGCTGTGGGGAAAGCCGACGAAATGGTCAGTCGTTTGTTCCGCACACTTTACCGACGAAAGCTATGCTATGACAGAGATGGCAAGAATGTGTGGATATCCTGCGACACTCAAAGCAGATGCTTTTCCAACGATAAAGTCAAAGAAATCTGCCGCCAGACCCCCATTGAATCTGCCGGAGTGTGTGAGCTATTCAGGGACAAAGGACCTCGGTAGCACGGCAAGCAATGGCGGCAGTTTGTTCCCGCAGACGAGCGAGCTAAACCCCCTGGATGTCTTGGCTCACACCGTCCCTTATGCCACCGAAGATGATCAAGAGAAGAATATCGACCCTTGCTTCCCTGGCCTGCTGACATCAACTCCAAAACTAGACAGATCAGCTTTCAGGAAAAGAGAGCGGATGAGGGTATGTCTACAGAATATATTAATTGATGAAAACTTTATTCATTACTCGCGGTTTTACGTAAATTATTATAAATAAACTGTGGTTACCAATAATTTAGCTTAAAAACAATCATTCGAGTACATTCGGGTAGTCTTGTGTAATGCAGTATTTTGTGTCTATTTAGGTATGGTTAACCTGAGTGCTGAAATCGTGGAAAAATATATGTTCTTAGCGCGCCTGAAATGGGCTGTCTGCACTCTCAAAGTGCATGTTGTTGCCAAATGTATTTCATATGCTGTAAACCTAGTTCATAGTTGTTAGTAATTATCTTATCAGACAGTGTTAAGCCGCTGAAATCCGAGTCTGAATCTGAGCTAATGTCGCTATACCTTGCTGTTTGTTTGTGTTGGCATCACTGTGTGACGTCACAGGAAAATGGACGGGTGTATATAACGATGGTTAAAATCAGGCACTTTGAAGCTTTTTTTAGGGATATTGCGTGATGGGTAAAATTTTGAAAAAAACTTCGAAAAATAAAATAAGCCACTGGAAACTGATTTTTAATGGTTTTAACCCTTCTGAAATTGTGATAATGTTCCCCTTTAAGTGTATTTTTCATCACACATGGGCCATGTTTGGAGCCATGTGCTTACATTTGAAAGAAATCACACTCGTTTTTTATTTATTATTGTTATTAATGTTATTATTTATCATTATTATTTCATTATTATTATTGTCATTATTAATGTTATTTTTACCTTTGGACCTTTGAACCCATTTTTTTGTAACTGTTGCTTTATGCTTGTGTTTTTGTCTAGTTTTATTGTAGTGTGCTGTTGTGTCAACCGTTTTGTATGTCGAGGGAAATAAGCATTATTGGTCAAATTCGGCATATTTACACAGTCTGTGGAAAATTGTGTTCATCTATGTGCATTGTCCCTTTAAATAAATACACAATCAAAAAAACATGATCTTGATCTGCTTTAGAAAAAAAAATGTGAGATTGTTTTTCCTGATGTTCTGCATGGTAGGTTGACAGTGGATTTCTTTAGAGAAATGGATCAAAAAAACTGAAAATCAAAAATTTTACCAAAATCCTGTATGCTTACTTACTGGTCAGTGCATTTATATATGTAACAAGGACTAGTCAAAATGATATTTAATTCATTAATGTGATCGCTCCTCCAGCGATGTGATGAATGATAGCCATCGAGCCTGGCACGGCGTTGGCGAACCTGGTCATCAAGGCTCATTGGAGGACGCCTATTAGGGTGAGGAGATGGAAGCTTCTTATTTTGGCTTCAGATTGTATTGTCTTCTCTGCAGCCTTACATGGTAACATATGCATTATTATTTATTAGGGGTGCTTAAAAAATTGATTGACATCCGAATTAATTGTATTTATTAGATTTCTAAATCAATTCCAAATTTTCAAGAATAGATTTTAAGTGAAGTGAATTACATTTATATAGCGCTTTTTCTCAAGTGACTCATAGCGCTTTACATTGTGATACCCAATATCTAAGTTACATTTAAACCAGTGTGGGTGGCACTGGGAGCAGGTGGGTAAAGTGTCTTGCCCAAGGACACAACGACAGTGACTAGGATGGCGGAAGCGGGGATCGAACCTGCAACCCTCAAGTTGCTGGCACGGTCGCTCTACCAACCAAGCTATACCGCCCCATTTTAAAAAATGTATTCATTTTTTTTAACTGATTTTATTTTTTCTAAGAATCAATTATTGTATTTGTCTTCTTAATTGATTTGTAAATTTCTATCCTAAGTATTGTAAAGATTGTCTTGTATTACGGTAGATTAACATTCTGTGATTTTTGTAAATAAAATGTAAATAATACATTTTTCAAAATATGTTTTTAAGGCCAACACAGCACGTATACAGTAAGTGCCACGTCAGCAGCCCCGAGGAGCTTTTGTAACCTGTAACTTGTTTTGAAAAAGTTGCATTATACAAAACCCAAAACCAGTGAAGTTGGCACGTTGTGTATTTTGTAAATAAAAAGAGAATGCATTGATTTGCAAATCCTTTTCAATTTATATTCAATTGAATAGACTACGAAGACAAGATATTTAATGTTCGAACTGAGAAATAACTTTTTTTTTTGCAAATAATCATTAACTTAGGGTTTAATGGCAGCAACTCATTGCAAAAAAGTTGGCACAGGGGCATTTTTACCACTGTGTTACATGGCCTTTCCTTTTAACAACACTCAGTAAACGTTTGGGAGCTGAGGAGACCAATTTTTGAAGCTTTTCAGGTGGAATTATTTCCCATTCTTGCTTGATGTACAGCTTAAGTTGTTTAACAGTCCGGGGTCTCCGTTGCGGTGTTTTAGGCTTCATAATGCACCACATATTTTCAATAGGTGGCCAGTCTCGTACCCGCACTCTTTTACTATAAAGCCACGCTGTTGTAACACGTGGCTTGGCATTGTCTCGCTGAAATAAGCAGGGGCGTCCATGAAAAAGACGTTGCTTGGATGGCAACATACTGTATGTTGCTCCAAAACCTGTATATACCTTTCAGCATTAATGGTGCCTTCACAGATGTGAAAGTTACCCATGCTTTGAGGACTAATATACCTCTATACTATCACAAATGCTAGCTTTTGAACTTTGCGCTGATGACAATCCGGTTGGTTATTTTCCTCTTTGTTCCGGAGGACACAACGTCCACAGTTTGAAATGTGGACTCGTCAGACCACAGAACATTTTTCCACTTTGCGTCAGTCCATCTTAGATGAGCTCAGGCCCAGCGAAGCCGGCGGCGTTTCTGGGTGTTGTTGATAAATGGCTTTCGCTTTGCATAGTAGAGTTTTGACTTGCACTTACAGATGTAGCGACGAACTGTAGTTACTGACAGTAGTTTTCTGAAGTGTTCCTGAGCCCATGTAGTATATTGTTTATTGAATGGATCCCCATTAGCTGACGCCAAAGCGACTGCTAGTCTTCCTGGGGTCCATATAGGAGCATACAAAATCAAAATACAAAGAATGGATGCATTACCAAACATTATACAATGGAAAAATACAACATAAGATAAAAAAGCTAGTTAAACCCAGTATTAAAAATTCACGTCATGTGGGCAGCTGCAATAGGTGTATCTTCAAAGCTGTCTTCAATGACAATTTACTTTGTGAGAGATTAATGTGAGAAGGCAACCCATTCCAGAATGATATACATCTATACATGACTGTATGTTTGAGGAGATTGGTCCTGGGAGCAGGAAGTGCCAAATAGCCATTGCTCGCATTCCTCGTGTCATGAATATGTGTGTTAGTTGATTTTAAAAGCTGTTTGTAAAAGTAATCTGGTGATTGATCTAACATGATAGTTCTAAAGAACATAAGGAGACTACAATGCATCTTTTGATCAACAGACAACCAGGACAGGCGTGAACGCATAAATGAAATATTAGTGTGGTGATATCCTTTACACACTGATGTCACTTTTTGATGCAGTACCGCCTGAGGGATCGAAGGTCCGTAATATCATCGCTTACAGGCAGTGATTTCTCCAGATTCTCTGAACCTTTTGATGATATTACAGACCGTAGATGGTGAAATCCCAAAATTCCTTGCAATAGCTCGTTGAGAAATCATGTTCTTAAACTGTTCGACAGTTTGCTCACGCATTTGTTCACAAAGTAGTGACCCTCGCCCCATCCTTGTTTGTGAATGACTGAGCATTTCATGGAATCTGCTTTTATACCTAATCATGGCACCCACCTGCTCCCAATTAGCCTGTTCACCAGTGGGATGTTCCAAATAAGTGTTTGAGGAGCATTCCTCAACTTTCTCAGTCTTTTTTAGCCACTTGTGCCAGCTTTTTTGAAACATGTTGCAGGCATCACATTCCAAATGAGCTAATATTTGCAAAAAATAACAAAGTTTTCCCATGCGAACGTTAAATAACTTGTCTTTGCAGTCTATTCAATTGAATATAGGTTGAAAAGGATTTGCAAATCACTGTATTCTGTTTTTATTTA
Organism: Nerophis lumbriciformis; assembly: GCF_033978685.3. Classification (NCBI taxonomy): domain Eukaryota; kingdom Metazoa; phylum Chordata; class Actinopteri; order Syngnathiformes; family Syngnathidae; genus Nerophis; species Nerophis lumbriciformis. The sequence goes on along the minus strand of NC_084557.2, from coordinate 16,580,663 downwards.
GGATTTACACAACGTGCCAACTTCACTGGTTTTGGGTTTTGTAATTATAAACCAAATAATATTACGAGAATCGTTTGCAATGGAATTGTGAGGTACCCAAAGATTACTATTTCTACATTTCTATATTATGTTACGTACGTACCTGAATACCAAGAAGGACGCATAAGTACCAAGGCGGTACATCTGTTACGCCATAGACCAGCTTGCTGTGCTCATCATCCATGGAGGAGTCAACTTCTTCCCCATGTTTTGGGTCTTGCAGGTCACAGACACGCCCCGCGAGCTTTAATGCAGTCAGAAACACATTTCAGAAATGAATTTTGGTCTTTCCATCGTCAAATTTGTGCCAATAAAAGAGGCAAGACCACAACAAAGTCAACACAATGCCTTAAATTGTGTGGTTCTGCTTTGATCATGTGATCATAATCTAAGGCAGACCTGGGCAAATTAAGGCCCGGGGGCCACATGCGGCCCGTTAAGCTTTTCGATCTGACCCGCCAGACATTCCCAAATCATTTTTGTTTAGATGTTTAAGATGTAAAGTGTAGCTGCCATTATGATGTGCAGTGATGTTTTCTAATGACCGTAAGTCTTCTACTATACTAAGTCTTTCAATGCTTGGAATCTGCATGATATACTAGTTACTATGGTCATCTAATGAGTTACTATGATCATCTAATGAGTTACTATGGTCATCTAATGAGTTACTATGGTCATCTAATGAGTTACTATGGTCATCTAATGAGTTACTACTGTCATCTAATGAGTTACTATGGTCATCTAATTAGTTACTATGGTCATCTAATGAGTTACTATGGTCATCTAATTAGTTACTATGGTCATCTAATGAGTTACTATTGTCATCTAATGAGTTACTATGGTCATCTAATTAGTTACTATGGTCATCTAATTAGTTACTATGGTCATCTAATGAGTTACTATTGTCATCTAATGAGTTACTATGGTCATCTAATTAGTTACTATGGTCATCTAATTAGTTACTATGGTAATGTAAGTCACAGCAGCTCAGACGAGGCACCAAGCAGTGTGGGGGGAGCGTTTCCACAGAGCGTTGTGTTTCGTTTGATTGTAAAATATGTGGATGGAGAGGGGGTGTGAAGTTCATATGTTGTCAATATTCAGTGTTTTATCCTTCATAGTTAATATTGTAAATCCCACATTCTTTATTCTCATGTACATTCTGGGTGTGTCATTCAGTAAAAAAAAAATAATTAATTAATTTTTAAGGTGGTCTGTCATAACGTTTTTAGCATTCAATCAGATATTATTGTGAGGTTTTGTTCCTAAAAATAGATATACCGGCCCCCAGACACATTTTTTTCTTTAGTTAGTTTTTTCATAGTTAATATTGTAAATCCCACAATCTTTATTTTCATGTACATTCTGGGTGTGTCATTCAGTAAAACATTAATTAATTAATTTTTAAGGTGGTCTGTCATAACGTTTTTAGCATTTTGGGTATTTAGAAAAGCGCTATATAAATCCCAGGTATTATTATTATTATTATTATTATTATTGTGACTGCAATATCAACCATATTTACAGCAGGCCTAACCATCTTGTTGGAGGTTGGACTTTCTGTTGTTAGCAGGTTTTTTTATGATTACATATCTTGATGCTTTTCTTTTCAAAATGGTTGCATATTCAACAAGGTGTGTGTGTCTTTGACAGCAATTTTGTAGCAAACCTGGGACTGTGGGTTACAAGATAAATATACTCAAGGAAAACCGTTTCACTGTCCTGTAACTTATGCCACAGTATTATACTTGACTAACTCACACAACCTTTATTTTAGCGTTTAGATTACCGTATTTTTTGGAGTATAAGTCGCTCCGGAGTATAAGTCGCACCTGCCGAAAATGCATAATAAAGAAGGAAAAAAAACATATATAAGTCGCACCGGAGTATAAGTCGCATTTTTTGGGGGAAATTTATTTGATAAACCCAACACCAAGAATAGACATTTGAAAGGCAATTTAAAATAAATAAAGAATATTGAACAACAGGCTGAATAAGTGTACGTTATATGAGGCATAAGTAACCAACTGAGAACGTGCCTGGTATGTTAACGTAACATATTATGGTAAGAGTCATTCAAATAACTATAACATATAGAACATGCTATACGTTTACCAAACAATCTGTCGCTAAATCCGATGAAATCTTATACGTCTAGTCTCTTACGTGAATGAGCTAAATAATATTATTTGATATTTTACGGTAATGTGTTAATAATTTCACACATAAGTCGCTCCTGAGTATAAGTCGCACCCCCGGCCAAACTGTTAAAAAAAACTGAGACTAATGGAAAAATACGGTATTTCATATAATATGTCATTGGAGGTTTATACAACAAAACCTTGTTCATACAATCTCCTAATAGCAATCTTGTAAATTGACATGAATAATCTACTGCAGTGGTTCTCAAATGGGGGTACGCGTACCCCTGGGGGTACTTGAAGGTATGCCAAGGGGTACGTGAGATTTTTTTTTAAATATTCTAAAAATAGCAACAACTCAAAAATCCTTTATAAATATAAATAAAAAATCTTTTTTTCCAAATTGTTCAAGAAAGACCACTACAAATGAGCAATATTTTGCACTGTTATACAATTTAATAAATCAGAAACTGATGATATAGTGCTGTATTTTACTTCTTTATCTCTTTTTTCAACCAAAAATGCTTTGCTCTGATTAGGGGGTACTTGAATTAAAAAAAAAATCACAGGGGGTACATCACTGAAAAAAGGTTGAGAACCACTGATCTACTGTATATAGTGTACTATGAAATGTGTTGTATATGATTATGTATAAAAAAAATATACTACTAGACGGAAGAAAATAATAAAAACAGAAAGGTATTGCACTAAGTATGCACATCATTGTTTATGACTAAATCCCAGATTAGAAAACAGATTAACTAACAATGTGTTACCCAAGGAAAGACTAATTAATGTAACTTTAAAGCATTCCATTTTCTGTATCACACTGTATTGTGTATGTTTAATACTGTAGGTACAATTTATTAACTGTGAGGAAAAAAATAGATGTTGTACTCACCGCTAATGCGAGGTTGTCAAGCCCGTTGCTTTCCTTTTCTGGAGCCATGTTGACTTCAGGTGGCTTTCTAGGTCACAAAAATGGAGAAAAAAAACGGATAAAGAATGAGCAAAACGTCCGCTGGAAAGGCAGATCAACGCAGCTTGTGGGGAAACGGAGCACAGAGCAAGTGAGGAGGTAGGAGAGGTCGGTGAAGGGCATGGAAGGAGGCAGCAGAGTTCAAACATGGGACTGCTCTGCTTGAGGATTGAAATGAGTCGCAACCGCAGCTCATGTGAAGCCAATTACAACAGTAACAGCAGCTGACCAAACAGCCGCTGGCTGGCCGACTCAGACAGCATCCGTTTGTTTCCATCATTCAATTAGAAGGCAGGCATCTCTCACAAGTCATAACAACCCCCCGACCCACCACCCTCACATTAACCTGTACTAATAGTTTACTCGTCGCTAAAGTCGGAAATAAAGTCAGAATGCTTGCATGATTGCATTCTATATCCTGGTCTGAGATTTTAGAACTACAGTCGTGGTCAAAAGTTGACATACACTTGTACAGAACATAATGTCATGGCTGTCTTGAGTTTCCAGTCATTTCTACAACTCTTTTTTTTTTTTGTTATAGAGTGATTGGAGCACATACTTGTTGGTCACAAAAAACATTCATGAAGTTTGGTTCTTTTATGAATTTATTATGGGTCTACTGAAAATATGACCAAATCTGCTGCGTCAAAAGTATACATACAGCAATGTTAATATTTGGTTACATGTCCCTTGGCAAGTTTCACTGCAATAAGGCGATTTTGGTAGCCATCCACAAGCTTCTGGTGGAATTTTTGACCACTCCTCTTGACAAAATTGGTGCAGTTCAGCTAAATTTGTTGGTTTTCTGACATGGACTTGTTTCTTCAGCATTGTCCACACTTTGGGAAGGCCATTCTAAAACCTTAATTCTAGCCTGATTTAGCCATTCCTTTACCACTTTTGACGTGTGTTTGGGGTCATTGTCCTGTTGGAACACCCAACTGCGCCCAAGACCCAACCTCCGGGCTAATGATTTTAGATTGTCCTGAAGAATTTGGAAGTAATCCTCCTTTTTCATTTTCCCATTTAAAGCACCAGTTCCATTGGCAGCAAAACAGGCCCAGAGCATAATACTACGACCACCATGCTTGACGGTAGGTGTGGTGTTCATGGGATTAAAGGCCTCACCTTTTCTCCTCCAAACATATTGCTGGGTATTGTGGCCAAACAGCAACATTTTTGTGTCATCTGACCACAGAACTTTCCTCCAGAAGGTCTTATCTTTGTCCATGTGATGATTTCAGTAGACATTTTCATAAAAGGGGGCAGCACGGTGGAAGAGGGGTTAGTGCGTCTGCCTCACAATACGAAGGTCCTGAGTAGTCTTGGGTTCAATCCCAGGCTCAGGATCTTTCTGTGTGGAGTTTGCATGTTCTCCCCGTGACTGGGTGGGTTCCCTCCGGGTACTCCGGCTTCCTCCCACCTCCAAAGACATGCACCTGGGGATAGGTTGATTGGCAACACTAAATTGGCCCTAGTGTGTGAATGTGAGTGTGAATGTTGTCTGTCTATCTGTGTTGGCCCTGCGATGAGGTGGCGACTTGTCCAGGGTGTACCCCGCCTTCCGCCCGATTGTAGCTGAGATAGGCTCCAGCGCCCCCCGCGAACCCAAAGGGAATAAGCAGTAGAAAATGGATGGATGGATGGATTTTCATAAAAGAACCAAACTTCATGAATGTTTTTTGTGACCAACAAGTATGTGCTCCAATCACTCTATCAATTAAATCAATTATTATTTAACAAATGTAATGAATTACTATGGAATGTAAATAATGCGTTACTTTTGTTTTTACCTTTCATATATCTGGTGTATGCAGATGAGAGATGTTTCATGAGAGAAGAGTGTGTGCTTTTAAAAGGCGCTGCCTGCTGCCAAGTGAAGCGAGACTTCAGCTGCAGCTTGCACGAATAAAGAGCGACTTCCTGAAGTGAATGAACTTGCTGAGATTCTATAAGCAGTCTTGTCTGCATCACGTGCCACGTAACTTCATACGTATCGGTAACGGCGTTGTAAGGTACATAAAAGTAATTCATTACCGTCGATTAATCGTTACTAGAAAAAGTAATGGCATTATTAACACGGTTGTTACGTAACGCCGTTTTTCTGAAGACTGGTTATGATAGTATAAAGTCATCTTAACCTGGGTCAAAACACGGCCAAAAATGACGCCATTTCTCCATTTCTCCAATGTACGTTATGTTGAAAAAAAGACAACATTAAAACGATTAGAAAAACGCCCTAAATATGATTGTAATGAATTCATCACAATTAACGCAATATTTTGACACCCTATACCAGGGGTCCCAAAACTTTTTGACACGGGGGCCGCATTGGGTTAAAAAATTTTTTGCCAGGGGTTGGGCCATACATATATATATATATATATATATATATATATATATATATATATATATATATATATATATATATTTATAGTCAAGGTTTCTGTGGTTTATCCGTTATACAGTGCTCAATACCGGGGAATATACATTAGGTCATGAAAAAACACAGAGGCTATTTCATTCCTACAAGCCTGTTTCTCAGGTTTCCCTGCTCTTCAGGGGAGTTTCCCTGAAGAACTCCCCTGAAGAGCAGGGATGAAATAGCCTCTGTGTTTTTTCCTCACCTAACGTATATACACACACACATATACATATATATATATATACTGTATATATATATATATATAATGTATTTTTAGACAATATGATTTTCCTAAGCGGCGAGGAGACCCCGGGAGTAACAGGCGGTAGGAAATAGATTGATGGATGGGCTGGAAAGGATAGTTTAAAAAAATTATAAAATCATTTTAAAAAAATTTAGATATATATATTTTTGTTTTTACTCAGGACTACCCGCGGGTTGGATTTTGGACCCTGGTATCTGGCCCGCGAGTAGTTTGGGGACCCCTGGGATAGATTTAAGAAATTAAAATAAAAATATATATTTTTTTTTTTTTTGTACACTGGACTATCCGCAGGCCGGATTTTGGATGCTGGCGGGCCATAGTTTGGGAACCCTGGGATAGATTTAAAAAATTGTAATTAAAAAAATTAACATAATAATAATAGTATTTTTTTACTCAGGCCTACCCACGGGCCGGATTTTGGATTTTGGATGCTGGCGGGCCGTATCTGGCCTGCGAGATGTAGTTTTGTGACCCCTGAATTAGATTAAAAAAATTATAATAAAAAAATAAAAACAATTAAAAAATGTTTTTATTTTTTATTTTTTACTCGGGACTACCGGATTTTGGACACTGGCGGGCCGTAGTTTGGGGACCCTGGGATGGATTTTAAAAAATGATAATTAAAAAAACTATATAAATACATATACCTTTTTTTTACTTCGGACTACCCGCGGCCCAGATTTTGGATTTTGGATGCTGGCGGGCCGTATCTGGGAATTTTGAAGAGGTATTTTGGGCTGTCAAGTGTTCATAACTAACACATGTTGCCACACTATCACATGATGGATATAAACCATTAATGTTAACTTAGTTACCTTATTTAACCCACCCGATTTCCCTCTAAATTGTATTAAATGCTGTATTGGTCCAAGAGACTGATAGTAGTCCACATCTCTTGAATTACTGTGAGCTGTTCCAAGGATGGAACCTTTTTTGACACACAATTCTCACAGCAGTCACAGTATTCCCTATTGACTTAAATCAAGAATTTAGGCCCAACCAACACATTAACAGTCCCTGCCTAATACCTTAAGCACAAATTCCACAGAAAAAAATATTTTATCACACTGTTTAGTTTTCTAAATCTTATATTTCGACATGTGACATTTTGTCTATTAAAAAGTGTAATCTGAATAATTATCTTCACTTGTCACATCCTGTAGAAGGAGCATCATATGGTGCATATATAGTCTGTAGAAATGAAGCGAGCACATCAGCAGCAAGACTGGATGACCTCAGTGGACACGCTCGTGTGAATGCTTTGCATGTGACAGTGTGCGGTCTAGAAGGATGTGTCACAATTAAAGCCATGCGAGGACATGATTTATGTTTTATTCCTGACACATCCGTCAGATGATTTATTTTACGGAATTGGAAGAAAAGTCATAAAACGGGATTAACACTTTGCTTTTCATATGCGCATTGAAGGGCCAGTAGACCAGTCTACCCCAGGGCAGCTGTGGCAACAAATGTAGCTTACCACCACCAGGTGTGAATGGGATGTGAATGATGGGTTCCCACTTCTCTTTGAAGGGCTTTCTAGAAAAGCATTATATAAATCTAATCCATTATTATTACTATTATTATTAGACTGGAAAAACAAGTTGCCTCTATATTGAAACTACTGTCATATTCGATGTACGACACCAGAAGACTTCCAAAGTTTGCGGATAAATAGATTTGATCAAGATAGTATCAATCTCACGGAGATTCCCGGGCTATTTTGAGAGGTAATGAGGAAGCCAATCATGTGATGGTGTGATTGAACCACAGATCCCTTCCCCATCAACAACAATGCTAATCCAGCAGACTTTGTGAGAACCAACATTGATTACTGTGGGAAACATTATGATCCAGGACCTTATATTTTTGAGCTCGAACACAAAGACCATGAGCAGTAAGTTTCAGAAGCCGAGTGATGGATGCAGTTTCTTTGTGACACTATAGCATCAGCAACATTGCTGATGCTAAACACACAAATTAACCATCTATCTATATATAGATTGACGGAGGCAGATATTTACATATATCCATATTTAAGTGTTACTCCTTTATTTTCATAGTCATATTACAAAACAGCTAGTGTTCTTCCAGTTGTTCTCTTTTGGTTGTCTGCAAGTACTGTGTGTGTCAACCTTGAGCTCGGAATGCAGGGAGTAGCAATACTCCTTTCTCTTTTCTTATCCTGTCCTGTCTCTTCTCAGAGTAGAACAATTGACTTGTGTATTACTTCTGGAGGGTGGGGGCGAGGGACATATTGAAGAACACAGCACTTCCGTAAGGTTTTCAGATCAGCTTAGCTGCGCAATTGAATGTGTTGTCCTGGGCTGGTCTCTATCTTCAAAGCTTTGAAAATAAATTACAAAATACCTATTCTGTTCTGGTGATAATTTAAACTCAGCTTATGTGTCATCAAAAGAACTTGGGATTGACCAGTAACTTAAATTCCCTTGGAGGAACATCTGGTCCAAACGCAACAAGATATATATATATATATATATATATATATATATATATATATATATATATATATATATATATATATATATATATATATATATATATATATACAAGAAAGTAAACAACCTCATCATAGCTGCCGATAAAACCACAAACTTCTACAGAATGGACATACCAGAACATCACACCTTACTGGACAGAAGCATCACCAAATCATACAAAAAAGCACAACCCAGCACCTTACAGAACATCCACCTGGAAAATAAAAGGATCGCGGCTGAACTGGACATTGAGGACAGGGTGGACGCCACAGCCAACAAGGAAGCCTTCATCACATTGAAGGACCACAAACCCAACTTCGCAAATAACCCAACATGCCGACTAATAAACCCAACTAAATCTGAAATAGGAAAAATCAGCAAAATAATCCTGGACAGAGTCAACACAAAAATCAAGGACAAAACACCACTCAACCAATGGAGAAATACAGCAGCAGTAATCAAATGGTTCAACAACATCCAAGACAAACAACAGCACAACTTTATCTCCTTTGATATCGAAGAATTTTACCCTTCCATCACGCAAGACCTACTGACTCAAGCACTAGACTTCGCCTCAGACTACGACTCAATCACAGGCAACGAAAGAAACATCATCATCCACGCAAAAAACTCCATTCTCATCCACAACAGTACACCATGGCAAAAAAAGAACAATGCAACATTTGACGTCACTATGGGAAGTTTTGACGGAGCAGAAACGTGTGAACTCGTTGGGAGTTTCCTCCTCTCCCAGCTCGCTAGCCTCAATCTGAACCTTGGTATTTACCGTGATGACGGACTGGCAGTGTGTCGCGCCTCGCCAAGGAGCAGCGAGAATACCAAGAAGCGCATATGCCAAATTTTCAAAGAGAACGGCCTACGGATCACGATTGAAGCCAACAAGCAAACCGTCAACTTCCTTGACGTCACTTTCAACCTGAGAAATAACAGCTACCAACCATTCACGAAACCCAACACAACACTCCAATACGTGCACCATGACAGCAACCACCCACCCACCACCACGAAAAGAATACCTACCGGAATTAATAAAAGGCTATCGATGCTGTCATCTAGCAAAGCTGAATTTGACCAAGCAACCCCCCCGTACCAAAAAGCCCTTGATGAAAGCGGATACAATTTCACCCTCACCTATGAACCCACGCCAGGAAACCAACCAAAAAAGAACAGAAAACGAAACGACATCATCTGGTACAACCCCCCATACAGCAAAAACGTCTCAACTAACATTGGACACAAATTCCTCAATCTGATTGACAAACACTTTCCCAAAGACAACACCCTAAGAAAAGTATTCAACAAGAACAACATTAAATTGAGCTACAGCTGTATGAACAATATATGACAAATTATCTCAAACCACAACAAAACAATTGCAAATGAGCCGTCGGCCCCCGGGCAGAGCGACTCCGAAACCAACAAAGGCTGCAACTGCCGAAAGAAACCTGATTGCCCTCTCAACGGGGGGTGCTTACAAACATCAGTTGTCTACCAATCTAAGGTAACACGCAAGGACATTAACACATCCGACACATGTGTAGGATTAACCGAGGGAGAGTTCAAAACCAGATGGAACAATCACAAGGCTTCTTTCAGGAACCAAAACCTGCGGAATACCACAGAACTCAGCAAACACATTTGGGACCTCAAAGACAATAATGTTGAATATTCAATAACATGGCAAATTCTTGCATCCAGCACACCTTACAATAGTGGTAATAAAAGATGCAACCTATGCTTGAAAGAGAAACTGTTTATTATTTACCGTCCAGACCTGTCATCCCTCAACAAGCGCAGCGAAATTGTAACAGCATGCCGCCACAGACGGAAACACCTCCTAGGTAACACATGAGCCAATCACCACGCCCCTATGCCAGCCTGTACCCACCCACTCTGTGCCCTATATAAACCATGGTATGTGAATGCTCCCATTAAAATCTCCTGATGATTGAGGGAACCTCCTCATGAAACAGGCCTGTAGAGATGAAATAGTCTTGTGATTTTTTTCCCACACATACATATATTGCGCTCTACTACGGTATCGAGCACTATTTTTTGGATAACCTTATTAAGACATATATATATATATATATATATATATATATATATTTATATTTAAATATACATGCAGTAAAGGCCAAAAGTTTGGACACAGCTTCTCCTCATTCAATGCGTTTTCTTTATTTTCATTACTATTTACATTGTAGATTGTCACTGAAGGCACCAAAGCTATGAATGAACACATGTGGAGTTATGTACTTAACAAAAAAAGGTGAAATTACTGAAAACATGTTTTATATTCTAGTTTCTTCAAAATAGCCACCCTTTGCTCTGATTACTGCTTTGCACACGCTTGGCATTCTCTCGATGAGCTTCAAGCACACATGTGAAGTGAAAACCATTTCAGGGGACTACCTCTTGAAGCTCATCGAGAGAATGCCAAGAGTGTGCGAAAAAGTAGTCCCAAGCAAAGGGTGGCTGCTTTGAAGAATCTAGAATATAAAACATGTGTTCAGTTATTTCACCTTTTTTTTGTTAAGTCCATAACTCCACAATTGTTCATTCATAGTTTTGATGCCTTCAATGACAATCTACAATGTAAATATTCATGAAAATAAAGAAAACACATTAAATGAGAAGGTGTGTCCAAACTTTTGACCTGTACTGTATATATACTTAATATATTAATTGTTTATATATTTTGTACTTGATTTTGCCATGTACAATCTATATTTGACTGTTTATTTGTCTGTATGTTTGTAAAAATGAAATCAATAAAACATAATAACAAAAATAACTGTGTATGGCTTTGCATGTAGGGCAGCACGGTGGAACAGGGGTTAGTGCATGTGCCTCACAATACGAAGGTCCCGAGTAGTCCTGAGTTCAATCCCGGGCTCGGGATCCTTCTGTGTGGAGTTTGCATGTTACTGCGAGACTGCGTGGGTTCCGTCTTCCTCCCACCTCCAAAAATATGCACCTGGGGATAGGTTGATTGGCAACACTAAATTGGCCCTAGTGTGTGAATGTGAGTGTGAATGTTGTCTGTCTATCCGTGTTGGCCCTGCGATGAGGTGGCGACTTGTCCAGGGCGTATCCCGCCTTCTGCCCGAATGCAGTCGAGATAGGTTCCAGCACCCCCCGCGACCCCAAAAAGTTGGATGGATGGATGGATGGATGGATGGCTTTGCATCAACGGTCCCTCTAAGGTGCACGCCTGCGCAATTGCGCACTGCTCAAGCGTCCTCTGCGCACAGCAAATATATGCCGTGCACCAAATCAAACCCATCTGAATTCTAAACAAAATAAACACATTTATTCTGTGTAATTTTGCAATGCAACTCTAAGTGACAGTGACAACAAGCGGCCCTAGCGGTGTTCATCAACACCTTTCAATTGAACACCGTTCAATTATTGTAACGTCTATCGAGATGCTTCGAGGACAGGAATTATATCGATCACTTTATTGAGCAAAACTGTTTATATTCGGCCATAACCACACCAAAAACATGAGTAAAAAAATTCTATCTCGAAAAACTAGTCATTTTCTGGCGTACAAACCAGGCCAAAACCAACTTGTCATCTGTCACCAACACGCATAGCACTAAGCCACTGGTGCGTTTATGGCCACACAAAAAGTCGGACAACTCAAACACCACACAAAGTTACACTATGACTCCTCAGTCATACGTGTGCTTATTCTACTGTCATTTATTATTAATGTTAATTTATTTATATTAATCATGGAATGCTGTTACTAGAGAAAGTTACAGGAATGCACACTTCATCCTATGCTTACATTTCATTGTGCAACATGAGGATGTTTAAGGGCAACTAAATGTGATCTCTGAAAGGGGTACAAATAATTTCCAAAGCAGGACCCCCACCCAGACATATTGTACAATACTAATCCATAGCTTATGAAAAATAAGATTTCTTTTATTTTCATTACAAGTGGGCCAAATCACTAATATTACAAAATAATCTCATGAAAATGACTCCTCTCATTTGAGTGTTATTATAAAAGATTGGTTTGAGACAGGTGTGCTGCTGGTATTGCCACGTGTGATCAGAGGTGGGTAGTAACGCGCTACATTTACTCCGTTACATCTACTTGAGTAACTTTTGGGATAAATTGTACTTCTAAGAGTAGTTTTAATGCAACATACTTTTACTTTTACTTAAGTATATTTATAGAGAAGGAACGCTACTTTTACTCCGCTACCTTTATCTACATTCAGCTCGCTACTCTCTACTAATTTTTATCGATCTGTTAATGCACGCTTTGTTTGTTTTGGTCTGTCAGACAGACCTTCAAAGTGCCTGCCTTACTGGTGACGTTTCACTTCGTTCCACCAATCAGATGTAGTCACTGGTGACGTTGGACCAATCAAACAGAGCCAGGTGGTCACATGACCTGACTTAAACAAGTGGAAAAACTTATTGGGGTGTTACCATTTAGTGGTCAATTGTACGGAATATGTACTGTACTGTGCAATCTACTAATAAAAGTTCCAATCAATCAATCAAAAGTGTGAAGGAAAAAAGATACTTTTTATTTCAACCGTACATCCCGTCAAAAGCCTAAAGACTGACTGCACAGTTCCTGTCTTCACAATAAAAGTGCCGCTCCATCGCGCCTGCGCTTTCAAAACAAGAGTCTCCGAAAGCCAGCGCAAACAAGCTAGCAAGCTAAGGAGTTTGACGCCAATATATTTCTTGTAAAGTGTATAAAAACGAATATGGAAGCTGTACAAATAAGATGCCAAAAACCCACCACTTTCATGTGGTATTAGACAGAAAGGAGGAACTTTTCTTCTCCTCCATTTGAAAACGTGGACGTTACCAGCACTACTGTCTGATTCCAATCAATGCAAGTCATCAGAATCAGGTAATACACCAACTTATATTCTTGTCTTCATGAAAGAAAGGAATCTATATGTAAAACATGCATGTATATTCATTAAAACATCTTTAACATGTAAACAAAAACAGCTAAATAAATACATATAAATTATATACTGTATATATCAATATATATATATATATATATATATATACATATATATATATATATATATATGTGTGTGTGTATGTTACTCATCAGTTACTCAGTACTTGAGTAGTTTTTTCACAACATACTTTTTACTTTTACTCAAGTAAATATTTGGGTGACTACTCCTTACTTTTACTTGAGTAATAAATCTCTAAAGTAACAGTACTCTTACTTGAGTACAATTTCTGGCTACTCTACCCACCTCTGCGTGTGATGTTGCTCACATGTGCTCCACTGAATGCTCAGGGAGTTTTTGTGTTTGCTCACACACATGAACAATTAGAGGGAACATTGCTTTGCATGTATAGATGGCAAGTAGTCACGAGATTAGTATTTAGGACATGTTCTCTAACCAAGTTGGCCATACTCTCTCTATACACGACTCTTGTAACCATGACAGTAAACACATTACAACACTAAATGATAAAAGCCTCCAACCAGTGCCTCCTCTCCTGTTGCACCAGAACAATGGCTAGCAGCTCTCTATTCCCCATATCATAGTTTCTTTCAGCCACTGTGAGGCAACGCAAGAACAAGGCACAAGGATGGAGACTTTGGTTGATCGGGTAACATTGGGACAAAACTGCTCCACCTCCGGTATCCAATGCATCAACCTCGACAAAAATTGCTAAGCCATATCAAGGTGCTTTAAAATGGGTGCTTTAGTAAACATATGTTTAGCGAAGAAAAGGCGGCCTCAGATTCTGGGGTCCACCGGAAAGGTACCTTGGTGGATGTGAGCAGTGAACCTACTCAGTGGCTTAGTGGTTAGAGTGTCCGCCCTGAGTTCAAACCCCGGCCGGGTCATACCAAAGACTATAAAAATAGGACCTATTGCCTCCCTGCTTGGCACTCAGCATCAAGGGTTGGAATTGGGGGTTAAATCAGCAAAATGTATTCCTGGGCGCGACCACCGCTGCTGCTCACCTCACCTCCCAGGGGGTGAACAAGGGGATGGGTCAAATGAAGAGGACACATTTCACCACACTTAGTGTGTGTGTGACAATCATTGGTACTTTAACTCTAAATGTGTGGATTAATCGCCTATAGAAGTTAGCAAAATTCAAGAACCTCTTCAAGTTCTTGGCCCTTCTCCTACGATGAACCCCAGTAACGACACCAATGGTGAGTGAAATTTGCACTTTTAGAACCGCTGTAAAAAGCTGTAAGACGAGACAGATGTGTCGGACATGTTCTTGGAGATTTCTGGAAAAGATAATTATGTCATCAAGGTAGACACAACAGAATTAATTGATCATGTCCCTGAGGACATCATTAATTAGATTTTGAAATGCTCTATAGAGGTGTTAAAAGTGGTCTTCCACTCATCCCCCTCCTTAATTCTCACCAGGTGATAAGCATTGCATAAGTCTATTTTTGTGGAAAGGAGCTGCCGAAGATAAAGAAGTAAATACCAAATCTATAAGTGGTAGCTGTTCTCCATTGTTATGTGATCATCAAGAATCCACTGGCGCAAAGTGAATGGACTGGAGAGCTTAAGTAGTCAGGAAGAAATGGGTAACAAGTGTGCGTGTAGATCAGAGGTGGGCAATTAAATTTTACCGAGGGCCGCATGAGCAACCCGACCGAGCACTGCTGGAGGGCCACATCGACAATATTTCAATTAAATTTTGCTCAATATTATTTTTGATATACCGTAAGATAAAGAATAATAATAATAATAATAATTAATAATAATAATAATACCGTATTTTTCTGACTATAAGTCGCAGTTTTTTCATAGTTTGACCGGGCTCCAGTGCGATTTTGTCACAATTAATTTAGATGTGGAACAGAGGAACCCAAGGATGCAGATGGATTTTTGAGTAAATAGTTCTTTACTTAACAAAAGAAGTGATCACAACAATGATCCAAAAATGGAATACAACAAAAAGCGACGGTGCGAAAAAAGAGAACACAAAATGAGCACCGTGACAAAAAGAACAAAAGCTAATATACAAACTAACTAAACTTTGGGTCGAAGTTGCAAGACGTGCAAACTATCAACGTACATACCAAGCTGGATGGTACTGGAAATAGCCAAGATGGAACGTAGCAAAAATACAAGGAGCATAGAAGTCTTCATACGATCAGAGTCAAGAAGTGGAATAGCCGAGTGCCATCCAGCTGGCCAGGTGCTGCTTAAGTAGTGCTGGTGAGATTAGACACAGCTGGCACGTCTTGCAGCTCCGCCCACAGGAAGACACAGGAACTCTGAGGAAGACAAAAAGTAAGAGCCTGGTCTGCTGCACCAAGGGAAAACTGAGCATACAAACCACAAGGTGGCAGCAGGCGGTGACAGTAATCCCCCCTTAATCAACGGACGCCACCTGGCGGACCTCCTGGTTTACCGGGAAATCTATGTTAAAAATCAGAAATTAGGGATTTATCAATTATAAGGGAACGTGAAATCCAGGAGCGATCCTCTGGGGGGTAACCCTCCCAGTCGATCAGAAACTGCACACCCCTGCCTCGCCTCCTAGCGTCCAGAATGGTGTTGACAGTGAAGGCTGGATGACCCTCCACCTGCTGAGGAGCAGGAGGAGACACGGATGGAGGACAAAGGTCGCTCGACTCGACGGGCTTTAGGCGGGAAACATGGTAAACAGGATATGACTTGAAGGACTTGGGTACCTTGAGTCGAGCTGTGACGGGAGTTATCATCCGCTCCACCTCATATGGTCCGATGAATTTAGGTGCCAGTTTCTTCGACTCTCCTGGTAGTGTAATGTCTTTTGATGATAGCCAAACCCTCTGGCCAGGTTTGTAGTCGGGAGATGGTCTGCGATGGCGATTAGCCATGGTCTGGTTCCGTTTGGCTGTCCGCGACAAGGCAGCACGGGTATCACGCCACACATGGTGCACACGGCGCAGGAAGGCAGTCACGGAGGGAACAGTGGACTCGATCTCTTGAGAGGAGAAGATAGGAGGTTGGAAGCCATGCACCACATGGAAAGGGGACAAGCCGGTAGATGAACAGATTAGGGTGTTACGGGCATACTCCACCCATGGGAGATAGGTAGACCACAATGATGGATGCTGGTGACACACGCATCTCAGGGCCGCCCCTAGGTCCTGATTGGCTCTTTCCGATTGTCCATTCGATTGTGGGTGGTACCCTGATGACAAACTGACAGTGGCTCCTAACAAGTTGCAGAAAGCTTTCCATGTAGCGGATGAAAATTGAGGACCTCTGTCTGACACCACATCCATGGGGATCCCGTGAAGTCGAACCACATGGTTTACCAGAAGCTTGGCGGTCTCCAGGGAAGAGGGAAGTCTACGGAGGGGGATAAAATGCGTGAATTTAGAAAATCTGTCGACTATGGTGAGGATGACAGAAAACCCCCTGGAGATGGGTAGACCTGTGACAAAGTCCAGAGCAATGTGCGACCATGGGCGAGAGGGGATGGGAAGGGGCTGCAGCAACCCCGCAGGAGCTTGATGGGAAGCTTTGCTTCTGGCGCAGACGGGGCATGCAGCCACAAACTTCTTAGTATCAGTGTGAACGGTAGGCCACCAGAACCGCTGAGTGAGCAGGAACTCAGTGCGTCTGGCACCTGGGTGGCAAGCAATCTTGGAAGTGTGAGCCCACAACAAGACCTCTGGACGGAGGGTTCTCGGTACAAACAGGCGACCAGGAGGACATCCAGCAGGGGATGGGGAGTCTTTGATAGCCTCCGACACCCGTCTCTCCACCTCCCACTGTACTGCGCCCAGAATCCGGGACTGAGGAAGGATAGTCTCTGGGGGAGTGTCTTCTGTAGGAGGAGAGAACATCCTCGACAAGGCGTCAGGTTTACCATTGAGTGAGCCCGGGCGAAAAGTAATACAAAAGTCAAACCTTGTAAGGAACAGGGACCACCGAGCCTGGCGGGGATTGAGGCGTTGGGCAGAGCGGAGGTAGGCTAGGTTACGATGATCAGTATAAATGATAAAGGGGTGTTTGGCACCCTCAAGCCAGTGCCTCCATTCTTGAAGGGCGAGGACCACTGCAAGAAGCTCTCGGTTCCCGATGTCATAGTTCTTCTCTGCAGGCGAAAGGCGTTTGGAGAAGAAGGCGCAGGGGTGCAGCTTCTGATCAGAACTGGAGTGCTGGGACAAAACAGCCCCTACCCCAGTGTCAGATGCGTCCACCTCAACAAAAAACGGGAGATCAGGATTAGCGTGAACTAACACAGGAGCTGAGGTAAAGAGGCATTTAAGGCGCCGAAAAGCCTGGTCAGCCTCCGAAGACCACACGAAAAGAACCTTGGAGGACGTTAATTTATTTAAAGGTTGGGCTACTTTACTGAAATCTCTAATAAAACGTTGGTAAAAATTAGCAAACCCTAGAAACCTTTGCAGCAGCTTCCTGGAGGACGGCGTAGGCCAGTCTACAACCGCTTGGATCTTAGCTGGGTCTGGCTTAACCTGCCCCCTCTCCACAATCAACCCCAAAAACGACACTGTGGGAGAATGAAAGGTGCGCTTTTGGGGTTTGACAAATAATCGGTTCTCCAAAAGTCTCTGCAAAACCAAACGGACATGCTGATGATGTAAATCAATGGAACGTGAAAAAATAAGTATATCATCCAAGTAGACTACCACGAAACGGCCTATCATGTCACGGAGGACATCATTAATTAAACACTGGAACACCCCGGGGGCATTAGTGAGGCCGAACGGCATGACGCAATACTCAAAGTGGCCAAGAGGGGTGTTAAAAGCAGTCTTCCATTCATCACCTTCACGAATTCGCACAAGGTGATACGCATTGCGTAGATCCAATTTAGTAAATACTACTGCCCCATGCAAAGGAGCAAACGAAGACTCCAGTAGTGGAAGAGGGTATTTATTTTTAATTGTAATTTTGTTCAGAGCTCGGTAATCAATACAGGGTCGTAACCCACCATCCTTCTTTTTGACAAAGAAAAACCCCGCCGCCACAGGAGCGGAAGAGGGACGAATGTGTCCGGCGGTGAGAGAAGAGGAAATGTATTCCTCCATAGCCTGCTGTTCGGGACGCAAAATATTATACAGCCGCGAAGAAGGTAGTGGCGACCCTGGAAAAAGGTCAATGGCACAGTCATACGGGCGGTGGGGGGGTAGCGTCGTAGCCCAGTCTTTACAAAAAACCTCACTAAAGGAATGATATTCCTCAGGAATCAGCGCGAGATCAGGGGGCTGAAGAGTAGGAAGAGTGACAAGGTTAGCCGGAGACGAAGCGGAGCGCAAACAGTGGCTATGACAAAAAATACTCCAATTGGTAATTTTACAAGTGGTCCAATCAATGCTTGGACTGTGACGTCGCAACCATGGAAGTCCAAGAACTAAGGGCGCCGAACGAGAAGGCATTATAAACAATTTAACCTCCTCACGGTGATTTCCAGAAATAAGGAGGGATGTGGCATGTGTCTGATGAGTAATATTAGCCAGGTGACGCCCGTCAAGTGAGCTAACATTCTTAATACGATCAATCCCCACAGTAGGAATCTTTAGAGATTCCACAAGACCACTGTCAATAATGTTTTCATCAGCCCCTGAGTCAATAAGCGCCTTAATAGGACAAGAACCCCCCGCCCATGACAGAGTACCTTCGACTTGAAGTCTTCCCACGAGTGAGGAAGCAGACGTCACCACAGGAGCAGGCGGCGAAGTTGGTAATCTTCCCTGCGGAAGGTCTCGGGTGGACGCGGAACGGCCTCCAGTAGGCCGCGCAGGACAGCGAACAACGACGTGGTCCGCAGCTCCGCAGTACAGGCACAGCCGCAATCTCAGCCGACGACTCCTCTCTGCCGACGACAGGCGACTGCCACCCAGCTGCATAGGAATGGAGCCCTCTAGCCCCTCCTCCGGAGCACTGCAGTCAGAAGGCGGAAGCGATGAAACCTGAGGTTTGGATGTTGATCGTGTGGACCAGGTAGATGACTGCCATCTGGTGGACGGAGGATCCACCCCCTTCTGGGCGTGTCGCTCTCGTAGACGGTTGTCCAATCGGATGGCGAGTGAGATGAGCTCCTTGAGGGTTTGGGTCTCATCGCGGGCAGCCAGCTCATCTTGGATCTGGGAGCTAAGGCTAGCCAGGAATATTCCCCGCAAAGCTCTCTCCCCCCAGCCACTCTCCGCCCCCAGGATTCGGAAGGAGATTGAGTGGTCCGCGACAGAGGAGGAGCCCTGGCGTGTAGCGAGGAGGCGGCTGCCTGCCTCTCGTTCCCTCACGGGGTGATCAAAGACGCTGCGCAACTCAGCGGAAAATAGGGGTAAGCTGGAACGAAGTCCGGGTTTACTCTCACACACCTCCATAGCCCAGCTAGCTGCTCTTCCAGCCAGTAAACTTAGTATATATGCCACACGGGCGGAGTCTGTTGTGTATGTGTGAGGCTGCTGTGCAAAAACTAAAGAGCATTGATATAAAAAAAAGTCTGCATTGTCCAAAGTCCCCCTCATACCTGGGCGGATGTGGTATGCTGGGCTCCCGGGTAGGAAAACCCGATGTCGAGGGCATGGGGTAAGAAGAAGCTGCAGGTTGAGCAGCCTCAGAGTCTGGGAGCGGGTGAGGGACAAACAGGTGTGTATGCATCTCCTGCACAAGTGTGGTAAGGTTTAACAAAGCTTGTTCGTGATCACTTATTCGCTGGCCATGAGCCCTGAGGGCCAGCTGAATCTGATTTTCATCTGCGGGTTCCATAACTGACTCGGCTATTCTGTCACAATTAATTTAGATGTGGAACAGAGGAACCCAAGGATGCAGATGGATTTGTGAGTAAATAGTTCTTTACTTAACAAAAGAAGTGATCACAACAATGATCCAAAAATGGAATATAACAAAAAGCGACGGTGCGAAAAAAGAGAACACAAAATGAGCACCGTGACAAAAAGAACAAAAGCTAATATACAAACTAACTAAACTTTGGGTCGAAGTTGCAAGACGTGCAAACTATCAACGTACATACCAAGCTGGATGGCACTGGAAATAGCCAAGATGGAACGTAGCAAAAATACAAGGAGCATAGAAGTCTTCATACGATCAGAGTCAAGAAGTGGAATAGCCGAGTGCCATCCAGCTGGCCAGGTGCTGCTTAAGTAGTGCTGGTGAGATTAGACACAGCTGGCACGTCTTGCAGCTCCGCCCACAGGAAGACACAGGAACTCTGAGGAAGACAAAAAGTAAGAGCCTGGTCTGCTGCACCAAGGGAAAACTGAGCATACAAACCACAAGGTGGCAGCAGGCGGTGACAGATTTATATATGTTTTTTTCCTTCTTTATTATGCATTTTTGGCAGGTGCGACTTATACTCCGGTGCGACTTATACTCCGAAAAATACGATACTTTCATTTAACCTAACTTAACTTTATACAAAAGCAGATTGCTTTTGATGGTTTTATTTTTAACACTGTCTTACACTACACTTCCTGATGTACAATACATTGCAAAAATGTCAATTTCTGCACAGGGTTAATTTAAAGTGTATCCTGCATCCTCTTTAAAAGTCCAACATTTTTCCCCGTCAGATTTGGACAACCATCTGTTGTCACACCTGCCAGCTTGTCCCATTTCAGTCCTAACATGTCCAAACACGCATTTACCTATGTGAACAAGTCATTACGTGTAGTTGTCCCTTTTAATTGACTGCATGGCTGCCAGCTCCTCCGTGATTTGAAAGTCTGCAGTTATCCCACGTAAGAAGATGAGCAGCTGGGCGGTGTTACGTACCGGTACATCACAGCTCTCATCCAAAAGCACTGCAACACAAAGCAGATAGATGGCAGCCAGGCTGCCAGGTCATGACAATTATGTCTAATTGTATTTGTGTGGGACTAACTCTTCTGCTGTTACCGAATATCCTTATCTTAGTTTTACTGAGATTCAAGGATATTCACGGAAAGTTTGGACAGCCTTGCTTTAGTCACAAAGCACAAAGTTAAATAAATGGTGTGAACAAGATGTTATGATAGGTCAAGATTAATTGACCTATTTTTTACGACCATACATTTAATCAATGTGTAACCGTTCTAAGAAATTGATGATGTGCTCAAAACCATTGAGTCTTCCAGAAAGTGATTACAAATGTTTCTGTAATACATTTATCAGATGTGCCCTTCGAATTTTCCATAAAATTGCATTTGAGTCAGTCCATTGTGATTATTTAAAACACTGTTTGCAACAACTCACACACAAGACCAGGCAAATATTCCCCTAAGGTCGTGCATGATAAGAAAAAGTTAAATTTTTTGTCACTTTGATGTACCAGTCTGTGTGTCATGTGCAGCACACACACAGTCACAGATATGACCTTTTGACCGCTAATCTCATGAAACATTTCTCAACAGCACACACCAGATATTTCAAGTTTTCTTGAAAAAGTGATGCAGTATTGACTTTCTCTGGTATCTAATCACATTTACTAAGGAGTAATTGTGTTAGTAATTTAAATGCTTTTTTGGGAAAAGTAACATGTATTTTCAAAAGTCATTTTCCCAACACTTGCCACGTATGCACACGTTATGGACCAATTGTCATTTTAATGTGTTATAGTGATAATAATCTTTCTTGGGAAAACATTTTGTGTAGCACCTTAAAAGAAGAACTATACCACACATCTGTAATGCACGCAAGGAGAGAGCGTCCAAGAGAGGGACCTGCAGACAGTGACTGACTTCCATCAAGTTTGTTTTAAGCAAGAAACTCCTGAGTAGGTGTTTGGCGCCACCTGTTGTTTTGTGTGAATAAGGCATTAAACCTTGCAAACTGTATGACCTTTGAACTTTGTAAATTCAAAATAATTTGGTAATATGGATTGTAAAAAATGGAAATAAATATATGGCTCTAAATTAATTTGTGAAATGGACCGAAATCACTCTTTTAACGTTAATGTTATTTTCCAACCCCTGCTATATTATAATATAATCTATTTTCTCAGAATCATGTTTTTCCAGTATAGCGCCAATACCCTGTAGTTTAGTGTAGGGGTTGTCTTCGACTAAGGATGTTCATTGTTGAGTCGGATACCTAAGATCAGTCGACTATAGGCAAAAAAAACAAAATTGGCTCTGGCAAAGCACTGAGAAGGCGATCAAACTTGAAAACACCAGGGGCCTCATATATTAAAGGCCTACTGAAACCCACTACTACCGACCACACAGTCTGATAGTTTATACATCAATGATGAAATCTTAACATTGCAACACATGCCAATACGGCCGGGTTCGCTTACTAAAGTGCAATTTTAAATTTCGCGTGAAATATCCTGCTGAAAACGTCTCGGTATGATGACGTCACGCATTGTAGAGGACATTTTGGGACAGCATGGTGGCCAGCTATTAAGTCGTCTGTTTTCATCGCAAAATTCCACAGTATTCTGGACATCTGTGTTGGTGAATCTTTTGCAATTTGTTCAATGAACAATGGAGACGGCAAAGAAGAAAGCTGTAGGTGGGAAGCGGTGTATTGCGGGCGGCTGCAGCAACACAAACACAGCCGGTGTTTCATTGTTTACATTCCCGAAAGATGACAGTCAAGCTTTACCATTGGCCTGTGGAAAACTGGGACAACAGAGACTCTTACCAGGAGGACTTTGAGTTGGATACGCAGACGTGGTACCGTGAGTACGCATGCAGCTGCGGCTTCCAAACATTTAATCGCTTGCCCGTACGTGCGTGCCGCTATGTGCATGTCACGTACGTAACTTTGGGGACTTTGGGGAAATATATGTGCTGTATGAACTTTGGGGAGGTGAACGGTGCTTTGGGCTGTGGGATTGAGTGTGTTGTGCAGGTGTTTGAGCTGTTTTGGCGGGTTATATGGATGGGAGGGGGGAGGTGTTTGTTATGTGGTATTAATTTGTGGCATATTAAATACAAGCCTGGTTGTGTTATGGCTAATAGAGTATGTATATGTCTTGTGTTTATTTACTGTTTTAGTCATTCCCAGCTGAACATCAGGTCCCACCCGCCTCTCACAGCATCTTCCCTATCTGAATCGCTCCCACTGCCCTCTAGTCCTTCACTCTCACTTTCCTCATCCACAAATATTTCATCCTCGCTCAAATTAATGGGGAAATCGTCGCTTTCTCGGTCCGAATCGCTCTCGCTGCTGGTGGCCATGATTGTAAACAATGTGCAGATGTGAGGAGCTCCACAACCTGTGACGTCACGCGCTACTCGTCTGCTACTTCCGGTAGAAGCAAGGCTTTTTTATCAGCGACCAAAAGTTGCGAACTTTATCGTCGATGTTCTCTACTAAATCCTTTCAGCAAAAATATGGCAATATCGCGAAACGATCAAGTATGACACATAGAATGGACCTGCTATCCTCGTTTAAATAAGAAAATCGTATTTCAGTAGGCCTTTAAGTGTGCCAAGTTGATATGCATCAAGAGTGAACTGAGCGTGGAAATGTGCGGTACCTCACGCCATCGTCATGCTTCCTTGCCTTACGGACATTTGTAAATGCATTGGATACTTTATCGACACACAGATGGGGTCGTTCGGGCTTTGCCACCATTTGATTTCAACAATGTAAAAGACCGAGGCAAGGACACAAAAATGTACTTTTTTTGCCAGCGACCATGTTTTCAAACAGGCTGAGCACTACTTTATCTCGGTCTCCTTGCTACATACATCTTGTTCTTCACCTTCTTCCTGATGTAGTACCACTTATTTCTTATTTATTCCTGTGTGCAGTTCTCTGACTCCACAGCATTAAGGCTTACACACTTTATCCCATTAAACCCTCTTTTGTTCGCTGGAAACGCCAGAAAGAAGCACCTCCCATTCCTTGGCGGTGAATTCTGATTGGGCAGAGTGTGGAATGTCAGGCATATGGCTAATGTAAATATAATTTGTGTATTCAAATGGGGGCGTTAACAGGGAGTGGTCAGCTGCACTCAACATATGGGCTTAATTCCACGTTGATTGGGATGTACGAAAGAAATGTGCTTGAATTAATGCAATAAATTTGTCAATAAAATTGCATTTGTGTCAAAATATTAAGGTCTTTTAAACATGGCGTTTTCTCATAATTAAAACAAATACTATGTTTTATTCTTACAACTGGTTGGTGATAGAACTTGCTTGACTGGCAGTGTCAAAAGGCTGCAAATGACCAAAGATCGTAGCCAACATTACGAGAGGATGATCTACTCCACGGTGATGTACAGCGCACAAGAGGCCTGATTTACTAAGATTTAATATGAAAATAGCGTGTACTATGAGTGGGCGTGTTGCTTGCAATCTACTAACACTGCGCGTGCAATTGAAAAATGGTGCAGACCACCCTTTCTATATGTAGATTTTGCATGCATATCGGGCTTTTACCAAAGGAGACGATCATTTTCATCCATGTTTTCATGCTCATGCCTGTGTGTGATGTGTTAAATCAGCAGCACACATCTATAATTGGTAACACCTTTTCTGAATCGCAATCTGTACACTGACACTTAATTCTATGCGTGAGGCTGTGGATCACATCACCAGCGAATTTGTGCATCGGGAATGACTCAAACAGGAGAAAATGCATATTTTCATGTTGGAGATATATTATAGCATTATATTTCCTTAATGGAAAATTAAAAAAACAACACTCAAGAAAAAAACACCAAAAGACACCAAAACGTGAGCACTGATCCTGTAGTCATGTGTGGAACTGTCAGTTTGCACATCCTTCTCACACAAGCTAAATAAAACGCTAAATAGTTCTCACAAAACGGTTACGATTGTTAATAAATCACATTGTGTGTGCTAAATATTTACATTTGCATCTTCTCCTCCCAGTATTGTGGGTGTTTTGATCATCAGCATAGATTCTGCATATTAATGAAGACAGAGACACAAAATGAATTGCACACCTTATTCTGCTCACTTAACAGACACAATACACTTTGCACACGTTTGGATGCGCTTTGTGTGTGTTATCAAGTTTGCACATGTTTTAGAAAGCGCAAACCTTTAGTACCCTAAATATATTTGCAGACAATCATATTATCTTATTTTTGTTACTTAAGAAAAAAATACAGAGAACATGACCTCGATGTCCTCAATGGTAGTTCCAGTCGTGCCTGAGAATCACTACCGGCACTCAACTCAGTTTTTGGTACATTTGTGTCTGTGAATAAATATTGATTATTTGTTAATAAAAAAAAAAATTTTATGTAACATTTAAAAAGGAGCTGATTATGATAACTGTACCGTCCTGTTGTTATATCATGTTTTCCTATAAGATTTGAGTGTTATTTGCAATGCAGTCGCACTTCCAAAACATTAGATGACAGTACTGTGTAGACTATCTACGGTATGTTGTCTAACTAAGAAGTAGCTTTTTCCATGAAGCTAAATGGTAAATGGGTTATACTTGTATAGCGCTTTTCTACCTTCAAGACACTCAAAGTGCTTTGACACTATTTCCACATTCCACCCATTCACACACACCTTCACACACATTCACACACTGATGGCGGGAGCTGCCATGCAAGGCGCTAACCAGGACCCATCAGGAGCAAGGGTGAAGTGTCTTGCTCAAGGACACAACAGATGTGACTTGGTTGGTAGAAGCTGGGGATCGAACCAGGAACCCTCAGATTGCTGGCTCGGCCACTCTCCCAATCGCGCCACGCCGTCCGCTACATACATATAGCTGAATATGTTATGTTGCACCCTACGGAGTGTTTATACTGTTAGTATTGTGCTTATTACACACCAGCTGATTGATTGTACCAATTATCTTAGTTGTAGTTTTCATTACCAAATTTGAATGCGTTGAAATCGCCGTGTAAAATTGCTAATGCTAAAATTATCCTGTCTATGGCCAATTAGCATTAAGATTAGAGATGTCCGATAAAATATCGGACCGCCGATATTATCGGCCGATAAATGCTTTAAAATAGAGATGCCAATAAATGCTTTAAAATGTAATTATCAGTATCGTTTTTTTTAATTATCGGTATCGTTTTTTTTTGTTTGTTTGTTTTTATTAAATCAACATAAAAAACACAAGATACACTTGATGCACCAACCCAAAAAACCTCCCTCCCCCATATACACTCATTCACACTCATTCACACAAAAGGGTTGTTTCTTTCTGTTATTAATATTCTGGTTCCTACATTATATATCAATATATATCAATACAGTCTGCAAGGGATACAGTCCGTAAGCACACATGATTGTGCGTGCTGCTGGTCCACTAATAGTACTAACCTTTAACAGTTAATTTTACAAATTTTCATTAATTACTAGTTTCAATGTAACTGTTTTTATATTGTTTTACTTTCTTTTTTATTCAAGAAAATGTTTTTAATTTATTTATCTTATTTTGTTTTATTAATTTTTTTTAAAAGTACCTTATCTTCACCATACCTGGTTGTCCAAATTAGACATAATAATGTGTTAATTCCACGACTGTATATATCGGTTGATATCGGTATCAGTTGATATCAGTATCGGTAATTAAACAGTTGGACAATGTCGGAATATCAGATATCGGCAAAAAGCCATTATCGGACATCCCTACTTTAAAACGTAATATCGGAAATTAACGGTATCGGTTTCAAAAAGTAAAACGTATGACTTTTTAAAACGCCGCTGTGTATACGGACGTAGGGAGAAGTACAGAGCGCCAATAAACCTTAAGGGCACTGCCTTTGCGTGCCGGCCCAATCACATAATATCTACGGCTTTTCACACACACACACACACCTTGAATGCAACGCATACTTGGTCAACAGCCATACAGGTCACACTGAGGGTGGCCGTATAAACAACTTTAACACTGTTACAAATATGCGCCACACTGTGAACCCACACCAAACAAGAATGACAAACATTTCGGGAGAACATTCGCACCGTAACACAACATGAACACAACAGAACAAATACCCAGAACCCCTTGCAGCACTAACTCTTCCGGGACGCTACAATATACACCCCTGCTACCCCCTATCCCTCCTCCCCCACCTCAACCCCGCCCACCTCAACCTCCTCATGCTCTCTCAGGGAAAGCATGTCCCAAATTCCAAGCTGCTGTTTTGAGGCATGTTAAAAAAAAATAATGCACTTAGTGACTTCAATAATAAATATGGCAGTGCCATGTTGGCATTTTTTTCCATAACTTGAGTTGATTTATTTTGGAAAACCTTGTTACATTGTTCCATGCATCCAGCGGGGCATCACAACAAAATTAGGCATAATAATGTGTTAATTCCACGACTGTATATATCGGTATCGGTTGATATCGGTATCGGTAATTAAAGGGGAACATTATCACAATTTCAGAAGGGCTAAAACCATTAAAAATCAGTTCCCAGTGGCTTATTTTATTTTTCGAAGTTTTTTTCAAAATTTTACCCATCACGCAATATCCCTAAAAAAAGCTTCAAAGTGCCTGATTTTAACCATCGTTATATACACCCGTCTATTTACCTGTGACGTCACACAGTGATGCCAATACAAACAAACATGGCGGAAAGAACAGCAAGATATAGCGACATTCAGCGGCTTAAGCGATTCAACAGATTACGCATGTATTGAAACGGATGGTTGTAGTGTGGAGGCAGGTAGCGAAAACGAAATTGAAGAAGAAACTGAAGCTATTGAGCCATATCGGTTTGAACCGTATGCAAGCAAAACCGACGAAAACGACACGACAGCCAGCGACACGGGAGAAAGCGAGGACGAATTCGGCGATCGCCTTCTAACCAACGATTGGTATGTGTTTGTTTGGCATTAAAGGAAACTAACAACTATTTTCTAGGTTTACAGCATATGAAATACATTTGGCAACAACATGCACATTGAGAGTGCAGACAGCCCATTTCGGGCGCGCTAAGAACATATATTTTTCCACGATTTCAGCACTCAGGTTAACCATACCTAAATAGACACAAAATACTGCATTACACAAGACTACCCGAATGTACTCGAATGATTGAAAAAAAAAAAAGTTTTTAAGCTAAATTATTGGTAAACACAGTTTATGTATAATAATTTACGTAAAACCGCGAGTAATGAATAAAGTTTTCATCAATTAATATATTCTGTAGACATACCCTCATCCGCTCTCTTTTCCTGAAAGCTGATCTGTCCAGTTTTGGAGTTGATGTCAGCATCTGCTTTGAGTGTCGCAGGATATCCACACATTCTTGCCATCTCTGTCGTAGCATAGCTTTCGTCGGTAAAGTGTGCGGAACAAACGACTGACCATTTCGTCGGCTTTCCCCACACCCTCGTATTTTGAACAAATTTCGTCCAATTTCTTGCCACTTTCGCATATTTGGGCCACTGGTGCAACTTGAATCCGTCCCTGTTCGTGTTGTTACACCCTCCAACAACACACCGACGAAAGTGAGAAAATGGCGGATTGCTTCCCGATGTGACGTCACGACGTGACGTCATCGCTCCGAGAGCGAATAATAGAAAAGCGTTTCATTTGCCAAAATTCACCCATTTAGAGTTCGGAAATCGGTTAAAGAAATATATGGTCTTTTTTCTGCAACATCAAGGTATATATTGACGCTTACATAGGTCTGGTGATAATGTTCCCCTTTAAGAGTTGGACAATATCGGAATATCGGATATCGGCAAAAAAAAGCCATTATCGGACATCTCTAATTAAGATAGCACATTTTAAAAGAGTTGAGCGTTTTCAAACAATCATACTTGTTTGTTGGTGTTGAAAATTGCAACATTACTTAGAGTTTGGCTCAGTCCGCCCAGAGTGCTGCTTGAGTGATTGTTTCCTTCAGAGTCTGCAACCAGACGTGACGTCACATGCATCAAAGGTCAGTATTGTTATCATACTTACTGGCCAGGTGTACCCATGGGCCTTGAATTTGACACCTGTGGTCTAAATGCCTTAAATTACACTTACAGTAAATACAGGAAACAAACAATATTGCTTTTCAACCATTTTTAATTTTGTCAGTATCTGCTGTGTAATTCTAATACCGTAACAAGTTGTAAGCAAAAAAAATCTTGCAAGTGCAACAATTCTGAATCAAAGAGGTTGTGCACAGACAACGTATCTTTGGGTGGACATCCGGCCCCTGTTTTCCAGGCAAGAACGTTTCTTTCCACCAAAACCTCCTCTGTTTTCAGGTCAACTCTGTAGTGCTGTGCAAGTTTATTTACACGGCTATCATCTGTGCAACGTTTCCCTGTTTGCAAGTTGCCCGCTATCTTTTCCATGCAACAACATTGTCCTTATGTGTTTGGGCCATCTCACACTTACTAAAACTGACTAACACTTTCTTATACTTACACTTTTAACCATTTAGATGTATTCAGTGTTTGTTGTGTAATTCAAATACAGTGCCAAAGAGTTGTGAGCAAAAAGATCTTGCAAGTGCAAACATTCTTCAAACCTGGTGACCCCCCTGGATACCTGTAAGTCGGTCTGACAGCCAATACCTTACTTACATAGTTCTTGCCAGAACACACCACAAGATCAAATAAAATAAAATCAACTTTATTTATAAAGCACATTTAAAATGTATCACAGGGGTAGCCAAAGTGCTGTACAAAGGACAGGTTAAAAGATAACTCAAGAGAAACGAGCACGCACACCACAACACAATCAGAGCACGATAAAAAAAAACAAAAAAAGCCATGGAATAAAAGTATGTTTTTAAGAGTGATTTAATACCAGGAAGAGAGGAGGCCTGTCTAACACTCAGAGGTAAGTCATTCCAGAGCTTGGGAGCAGCAGCGGCGAAAGCTCTATCACCTGTAAGCTTCAGCCTTGTGTCAGGGACCGTCAATAGCAGCTGATCGGCTGATCTTAAGGATCGGGGGGGGGGGGGGGGGGGGGGGGGGATATGTTGGAACGAGGTTGTTTAGACATTTAAAAACAAATAGTAGAAGTTTAAAATGTATTCGGTAACGCACAGGGAGCCAGTGAAGGGAAGCTGATGTGATGGGACACAAGTAGGGGATTTTATTTTTTATGTTTCATTGCCATGCACGTCTTAGAGTGTTTTTATTGTTGTGGATTTTAATTGGATGTTTTTATTGCTGTGGAATTTGATCGTATTATTAGTTGCATGTTTTTATACTTTGTGGACTTTGATTGTATTTTTAATTGCATGTTTTTACTCCTTGTGGACTTTGCTGGCATTTTAAGACATTGAACCTTTTAACTTGTTGCCCCCGACAACCAAAGTGCCCAATCGGACGGCACCTGAGATCCGACGCACCTGTGGAGCATTAGGACTGCACACATTTAAAAGGGAGAGAGAGCGACCGGGGAGAGGGACCGAGGGAAGCGACCGGAGAGTATCGACAGGCTTTGCCAAGAGCGTCCGGGTGGACGCCCGCAGGCTGGGAAGGAATCCAGGACTACACAGCAGACCTCGCAAGCTACCGGAGTGAACCCCAAGAAGGTCCACGTTGGGGCAGGGAGAGGGACTTGGACTGAACAACATAACTTCTGTTTTGTTTTCATTTAGGCTCAGGAAGTTTACTGAAAGCCAGGCTTTGATGTCATGCAGGCAGTCAATAAGACGTTGGACCGTTGTATTTTGTGCCATGGGAAAGTAGATCTGGCAATCATCGGCATATAAATGAAATGCAATACCGTACTTCTTGAAAACAGAACCAAGGGGGAGAAGGTAAAGCGCAAATAAAATTGGGCCAAGGATTGAGCCCTGGGGGACCCCATGTCGTAGAGGAGCTGTGGAAGACATAAAACTGTCAACTTTTACACAAAAACTCCTGTCAGTTAGGTACGATCGGAACCAGTTGAGGGCGGCTTCCTTAATGCCCACACAGTTCTCAAGACGAGTGATTAAGGTGGCGTGGTCGACTGTGTCGAACGCAGCAGACAGATCTAAAGGCACCAGGACAACATATTTACCAGAATCTGTTGACAGGAGGATATCGTTAGAAACTTTTAGAAGCGCTGACTTTGTGCTGTGGAGGGCTTTGAAACCGGACTGGAACAGCTCAGTGATACCATTATCCTCTAAGAAGGGCAACAACTAACTGTAGACAACCTTCTCTAATATTTTGGAAATGCATGGAAGATTAGAGATAGGTCTGAGGTTAGAGAGGAGAGAGGGGTCGAGGCTTGTTTTTTTAAGTAGAGGTCGTACCACTGCATGTTTAAACTCTACTGGTACTATTCCAGAAGAGAGGCTACTATTGATAATGTTAAGGACACTTGATCCAATAGTAGCAAGTACCTCCTTAAACGGGCGAGGTGGGAGGGCATCTGCAGGAGAACCAGTGGGCTTCATATGACTAACTGTGTCCTTTAGAAAGGAAAAGGACTGATGGAAAACAGAGGAGAAATGCAGAGGAATAGAAGGGTCATAGGAAGGCTGAGATAAACTGGCTCTAGTTCACACAATTTTGTCAGTGAAAAAATGGAGACAATTTTCACAGAATTCAAAAGAAGCATCAAAACCAACAGATTTGGGAGCATCAATGACAATGCTCCCAAAAGCCTTAAAGTGCCAAGCTCTGGAGTTGTTACAGTTAGAAGATATAATCTGAGATAGATATATATTCATCTCTGCTTTTACAGTCATCTGAAAGGAAAACAGGCTTTCTTTAAAAATGGCAAAGGACCATACTTGCCAACCTTGAGACCTCCGATTTCGGAAGGTGGGGGGTGGGGGGCGTGGTCGGGGGTGGGGCAGGGGGCGTGGTTAAGAGAGAGAGATATAAATATATATATATATATATATATATAAATAAGAAATACTTGACTTTCAGTGAATTCTAGCTATATATATATATATATATATATTTTATCATATATATATATATATATATATATATATATATATATATATATATATATATATATATATATATATATATATATATATATATATATATATATATATATAAATAAAAGAAATACTTGAATTTCAGTGTTCATTTATTTACACATATACACACACATAACACTCCTCTACTCATTGTTGAGTTAAGGGTTGAATTGTCCATCCTTGTTCTATTCTCTGTCACTAATTCAGAACACACACATTATACAAATATACATCATAAAATCAATAAGAAAACAGGAGCTCTAATTTGGGAGTCTGAATTAGGATCAGAAGTTCCTATATAAACATTGCGTACTTACGTAGCCATTTTGTATTGATTACTGCAGCTGTGTACTGGATTCATTCACAAATACAAACTACAACTCACAAACACTTTAGAGTTAGGCTCCACCATCAGAATGTGTACTTCAACTTATAAAGATCACATGGATATTATTCAGTGAGTTGATTCACCAAAACTAACCTGTTATACAGGAGGAAAAAGCACACAGGACGTTTCAATTGTTCACAGACTGGTCGCTCTCATCAGAATGACAAGACACTTCCGGTCTGCAGGTGATAGCATTCAATTGGGAAGAAACGCCCTACTGCCTCCTACTGACCAATGTGAATACTGATAAATGTGTAATGACAGCTCCAAAAACGAATTCAAACCACAAAATAAAATAAATAAATCAACACAAAAATGTGACACATTATGGGTGGGTCACATATGCATGTACAGTAGATGGCAGTATTGTCCTGTTTAAAAGTGTCACAACATTGCTGTTTACGGCAGACAAACTGCTTTACGGTAGACAAAAACTTGACTGCTGTTGTTGTGTGTTGTTACCGCGCTGGGAGGACGTTAATGAAACTGCCTAACAATAAACCCACATAAGAAACTAAGAACTCGCCCTCGATCATTCTACAGTTATAACGTGATTGGGCAGGCATGCTGTTTATATTGTGGGAAAGCAGACGGGAGAACAGGCTGTCAACACGTCACTCAGGTCCGCATGGAGCTGGAGGGGGTGTGGCCTCCAGCCCCGCCTGAATTTCGGGAGATTTTCGGGAGAAAATTTGTCCCGGGAGGTTTTCGGGAGAGGCGCTGAATTTCGGGAGTCTCCCGGAAAATCCGGGAGGGTTGGCAAGCATGCAAAGGACACATGCAGCCTGTCTTTTTTCCATTTTCTCTCTGCTCTCCTACATTCGCGTCTGGCAGCACGAGTGACGTCATTCAACCAGGGCTGAGGCGTGGGTTTGGAGCGGCGGCACTTGAAAGGAGCGATCGTGTCCAGTGTTTGTAAACAAATAGAGTTGAACCCAGAAACCAACTCTTCAGTATTCAGACACACAAAGGCTGCAGAGTTATCATCACAAAGAGTCGAAAAAATTGAGGAGAACAGAGCAGGAGACGAAGAATTAAACATGCGAGAGCATTGAGGCGGAGCGCACAATTTAACCGGACACTGAGTGGGAATATCAAACAGGATCGGCATATGATCAGTGAACACAGCGTCGCAAACCATACGAGAGCACGAGTGTATGCCCGCGTTCATGTGTGGAACCAGACACAGACTGTACAAAGTTAAATGTGTCAATTACATTCAAGAAGCTCCTGGAGAGCGGCTCGTCTGGGCAGCAGGTGTGAATATTAAAATCACCAACAATAAGGACACGGTTATATTTAGGCAGGATTTCAGCCAGAAATTCAGAAAAGTCAGTACTTGGGTGGTCGATAGATGACGGCACACAGGACGACATCAGAAAGACACAGTTCAAACATGCACAGTTCAAAGCTTGAAAAGGAGGATTGTAGGCGGATCTGACGGCATTTAAAGTCATTTTTAAAAACGACTGCTAAACCTCCTCCTTTTCGACCAGACGACCGCAGAGAGTTAAAGTAGGAGCTCTCTGGTGGCGAAAGTTCATTAAGAGGGGCGGACTCACCGGTTCTCAGCCATGTCTCCGTCACACAGAGGAAGTCCAGTCCGTGGGAAGTGAAGAAATCCTTCAGGATAAACGTTTTGTTTGTCAAAGATCTTGCGTTAACAAGACCGAACCTGGCGGGGGCCGGCACGTCCAAGGCCGCAGCTGATCCGGGTGGGGCCCGACACAGAGCCCGCAGCTGGCGGGTATTCACCCCGCGCTTCCGGGGGCGGGTACAGCAGGAGCGATGGTGGCGAGCCTCTCCCTTCAAACCGACGACAGGAGCAAGCCAGGAGCCGATGGGAGCGTGGGTGCAGGAAGAGACCGGGTACCGCACCATATAAGATGTCGGTATCCGCCTCTCCAGCAAATGTTTCTGAGAGTTCAACTTCAGTGTGAGAGGCCACAGCGAGGCCAAGATCATAAAGATAATATTTTCACTGAATTTAATGATAAGAACAACAAAAAGGATCTGCCCTCTAAATCCACTAGGTTTTACAACTCAGTCTATCTCAGGCTGACGCAACAACACAAGCAATGTTTTTTCAAATAATGCATGACTGATAAGCCGGTGCCGATGTAATGATCAAGGTGTGAGCGTACTCTTTGCGAACTTGGACAATTTTAACAATAAATGCTGATTAGAGTTTTCCTAGAAGTACACTAGTCGCCCCTCCTCCACGGTGGTCATGTGATGGAGGTTAAACACATGCCCACAGGTGAAGGGGGCCAACTTGAATCTCCTCATCTTTCAGGGAGCAGAGTGCAAGATAAGTACCAAAGACAGGAGGAGGAAGTCAGAACAGTTTTCTCAACCTAAGCTGTTGTTCACACAGTTTTTGGAGGGGGTTGTGCTTCCAATAAAGGGTCATTTTAAGACAAAAAGGTTAACACCCTGGACATGTGGGACAAAGATAATACTGAGAAATGTTCCGATCAGGAACCACGCAAACATTTATCTCATTCCATTGAAGAGATTCTGAGGAAGCCCACTTGTGTCAGAGAAGAAGCAAGAGCTCATCACAATCGGTCTTTTGTTAAGGAGAACACCAGGTTATCTAACCACAATTCATGCACAGGTATGTTTTTTATAATTATCCATAGTGATATATGCTTCGAAATAACTCATTTGTTCAAGGTACACTTCAAAATACAATTAATTTGACTGTACATTTTATTGTATGATCCCGAGTAAAAAACATAATTGACAGAAATCCTCTATTGTGTTGAGTTTGAGCAAGAAATGTTGTGAACATATATTTAGTTGTACAGTATGACCCAGTTTACTGTAAAAATGACAGTGACTATTGCTCAATGTTCATGTTTCATCTTTGTGAAGATTACGACTGTATGCTTGGGAAATGTTGACTTTTTCAACTTTTTTCTAACATTATGATGTTTTTATTGTTTGTTATGAGTTTCTAACTGTAACCTCAGATTTGTTTTTATACTTTTGATAATACAACCATATTCTCATAAACAAAGACTTTATTTAAATTATATTATTAATGTTATTGTAATTAGGAGACTATTTCTTAACATTATGACTTAATTATTGTAACAGTAAAATGTATTATTATTATATTACAACTTAATTGTAATATACTTAACTTAATTATTCATCAAAAAATTACTTTTTTTTTTCTTCTTTTTCTCGGAACATAATTTTTCTTTTCTAAAATAGCAACATTAATTCTTCTACCGCTCCAAGTTTATTCCTTTAACAGTACGTTTTTTTTTCTAATATCATAACTTAATTCTATCTTAATTCTACAATTACTGTTTCATGTAACAGTACAACATATTTTTTGTAACATTGCAACCTTTTCTCTGGATATTACAACTTTTTGGGGGCTATCACTACAAATGTATTCCCTTAACTATAAAATGTTTTATTTCATTCGTACTATACTTTAACTTTTTTCTTGTAAACCACGACTTTATTTCTTTCAACAGTGGGATGTAATTCTTGAGAAAGTACAACTTTTTTCCAAAACATTCTAATTGTGTTTCTTCCTTACACATAGACTATGTTCCTTCTACTTTTAATTGTTTCTGTAACTGTACCATTGTCTATACTTGTCATATTACAACTTTATTCTTGTAAACTATGACTACGATTTCATGTAACAGTACAATGTAATTCTTGTAATTTTATGACTTTTTCTCAGAATATTACACATATTTTCACCTACCACTACATGTTTCTTTCCATAACTGTATTTTTTTTTAAACTGGAATACAACAACTTTATTCTTGTAAACTATAATGTTATGTAGAATGAGGTCATTCTTGTTCAATGTGACCCCAAAAGGCAGGCAGTGTGCAGGTAAAGAGTACCTAAAGTGCAAAACTCAAAATGCACAGAAAAGCACGGGCAAAGCTGCATCTAAGGCTAAGCCGGTGGTCGGCAACCTGTGACTCTAGAGATGCATTCGGCTCTTTAGTGCTGGCCTAGTGGCTCTCTGGCGCTTTTTCAAATATGTATGAAAAATGTAAAAAGATGAGGGAAAAAACATATTTTTTGTTTTAATATAGTTTCTGTAGGAGGACAAACATGACACAAACCTCCATAATTGGTGGAAATCACACTGCTTATATTAAACATGCTTCAGTGATTAGAGCAGTGGTTCTTAACCTTGGTTCGATCGAACCCTAGGGGTTCGGTGAGTCGGGCTCAGGGGTTCGGCGCAGGTCATGACACACCCAACTCATTGTGTAAATAAAAACTTCTCCCTATCGGCGTATTACGGATACGGCAACAGCAGAAGTCAGACTGATTTGCAGGTGTGTCATTTGTTGTGAGTTTACGCACTGTGTTGGTTTTGTTCTTTGAACAAGGTGATGTTCATGCACGGTTCATTTTGTGCACCAGTAAAAAAACATGGGAACACTTTAGTATGGGGAACATATTCACCATTAATTAGTTGCTTATTAACATGCAAATTAGTAACATATCAGCTCTTAACTAGTCATTATTAAGTACTTATTAATGCCTTTTTCGGCATGGCCTTATTATAACCCGAACCCTCTAACCCTGACACTAACCAAATAACTCTAAATTAAGTCTTTGTTACTTAGAATATGATCCCCATACTAAAATGTTACCAAAAACATATAACTTTGTCTTGAATTTTAAAAAAAACAACAATTTATTTTTCACTAAAGAAGGGTTCGGTGAATGCGCATATGAAACTGGTGGGGTTCGGTACCTCCAACAAGGTTAAAAACCACTGGATTAGAGACTATTTGGCGAGTGCCGATTTGTCCTACTAATTTTAGCGGTCCTTGAACTCCCCGTAGTTTGTTTACATGTACAACTTTATCCAACATTCTAAGACATGTTTTATGCCACTCCTTTTTTGTCCCATTTTGTCCACCAACCTTTTAATGTCGTGCGTGAAGGCACAAAGGTGAGCTTTGTTGATGTTATTGACGTGTGTGTAGTAGCTAATCAGGCATATTTGGTCACTGCATTACTGTAAGCTTTTTTTTTTTTTTTAATTGAAACTTGTATTAGTATATTGCACAGTTCAGTACATATTCCGTACAATTGACCACTAAATGGTAACACCCGAATAAGTTTTTAAACTTGTTTAAGTCGGGGTCCTCGTAATCATTTCATGGTAAATGAATCGATGCTAACATGCTATTGAGGCTAGCCGTATGTACAAATTGCCTCATTATGCCCCGTGTAGGTATATTTGAGCTCATTTAATTTCCTTTAAGTCCAATTAATTCAATGTATATTTGCATGTCTCATGACAAATTATCTGTATGTAATATTGGCTGCATTTCTGATAGTTGTTTAACTTGGACACACACATGTATACCTTTGGTATTTCTAAACCAGTAATTTCCAGGAGTTATCTCACCTACTGAGAAGCCTCCATTTGTGTAGAATAAATATTACATTTCAACATTTCTGTCAGCAAAGATTTGCATCAGCCTATGACACATAGTCATTTTGATAGTTGGCTAATATAGACACTTACATAGTGTGTAGTCTTCATTATAACACTTGAGCTAAAATATACAGAACAGGAAGTCAGAACAAAGTAAGAGCGCAAACCAGGAAATAAGAACTAAACATAGGAAAACTATATCAAAATCAGAACAATACACCACAAACCATAAAATCCATCCATCCATCCATTTTCTACCGCTTGTCCCTTTCGGGGTCGCGGGGGGTGCTGGAGCCTATCTCAGCTGCATTCGGGCGGAAGGCGGCGTACACCCTGGACAAGTCGCTGTCACGCCAAATTTCTTCCCCTTACGAAAACCTCCCCCCCCCCCCATTTACTTCCGGGGTCATTTCCTCTTACGTCATTTCCTCTTACTTACGTCATTTCCTCTTACGTCATTGACAGCGATCGATAACACTTCGGCTTTGACACAGGACAGCAGCACACACAATATTGTAGTGAAATGGTTTCAACAATAATGTTTATTTAAAGTACAGACATTTAACAGTATTATATATTAATTAATATTAGTGAAATGGTTTCAACAATAATGTTGATTTAAAGTACAGACATTTAACAGTATTATATATTAATTAATATTTTTGCACATTACCACAAAGACAGGCCCTGCGATGAGGTGGCGACTTGTCCAGGGTGTACCCCGCCTTCCGCCCGATTGTAGCTGAGATAGGTTCCAGCGCCCCCCGCGACCCCAAAGGGAATAAGCGGTAGAAAATGGATGGATGGACCACAAAGACAGAAGTTCCCAGCAGCGGCCCTAACACTCCGCCTGAAATTTTCCCTAACACTCTGCCTGGAATTTTTCGAAGCCTGCTGGTGTTTGACATAAGTCCCCTGGGAAAGATAAAGACAAATGTCATTCAGTGACACCACCATTTCAGGAGATTTGGATTCTATCGATCGCTGTCAATGACGTATGAGGAAATGACGTAAGAGGAAATGACCCCGGAAGTAAATGGGGAGGGGGAAGGTTTTTGTAGGGGGAAGAAATTTGGCGTGACATCGCCAACTCATCGCAGGGCCAACACAGATAGACAGACAACATTCACACTCACATTCACACTCTAGGGCCAATTTAGTGTTGCCAATCAACCTATCCCCAGGTGCATGTTTTGGAGGTGGGAGGAAGCCGGAGTACCCGGAGGGAACCCACACAGTCACGGGGAGAACATGCAAACTCCACACAGAAAGATCCCTAGCCCGGGATTGAACTCAGGACTACCGTATTTTTCGGAGTATACGTCGCTCCGGAGTATAAGTCGCACCTGCCGAAAATGCATAATAAAGAAAGAAAAAAAACATATATAAGTCGCACTGGAGTATAAGTCGCATTTTTGGGGGAAATTTATTTGATAAAACCCAACACCAAGAATAGACATTTGAAAGACAATTTAAAATAAATAAAGAATAGTGAACAACAGGCTGAATAAGTGTACGTTATATGAGGCATAAATAACCAACTGAGAACGTGCCTGGTATGTTAACGTAACATATTATGGTAAGAGTCATTCAAATAACTATAACATATAGAACATGCTATACGTTTACCAAACAATCTGTCACTCCTAATCGCTAAATCCCATGAAATCTTATACGTCTAGTCTCTTACGTGAATGAGCTACATAATATTATTTTATATTTTACGGTAATGTGTTAATAATTTCACACATAAGCCGCTCCTGAGTATAAGTCGCACCCCCGGCCAAACTATGAAAAAAACTGCGACTTATAGTCCGAAAAATACTGTACTCAGGACCTTCGTATTGTGAGGCACATGCACTAACCCCTGTGCCAGAACATATTATTGTAATATCACAACTTTTTTTTTCTTACATCGCAACTATTTTGTTTTTACCGTAAAAAGTTATTTCTCGTAACAGTACAATGTTTTAGGACAGGATAGACTTTTATTTATCCCACAATAGGGAAATTACGTTGTTGCAGTTCAGGTTTTTACATACAGTAACAGAAGTAAAGCGTAATGAAAAATAAAATAATAGTAATAAATACTACATGTTGCTCACTAACATGTATAGATAGAAGATAGAATACAACACAAAAGACTAACAATGACATTGACTGTAACATTACAACTTTATTCTTTTAAACTACCATTTCTGGAAACAGAATCATACTTTTTTTTTTTAACTTTTTCTATGCATAACGTGATTTTTTTTTTTGACTTAATGACTTTTACATTTACATTTTACCATTCCTTTTTGTTTGTAAGATGCTTGTAGCAGTTACAGTCTCCCATCTCTTTGTTTACAGATGTGAGAAAAAAGAGACAAACCAGGGTGACTTTTACACCGCTCCAGGTGCAGGAGCTGGAGAATGTCTTCCAGCAGACTCACTACCCGGATGTTAACACCAGAGAGCAGTTGGCTTCATGTCTGCACCTGACTTTGGGATGTATACAGGTGTGCAAGCTTGCTGTGTTTGTCACAAGCAGCATGTTTTTTTTGATTGTTGGATTGACATTCTGACCTATTTGTGTTCCATTAAAGTACATATTAAAATATCTGAGCATATAATACATCATACACAATGTTCCCTCTCAGGTGCGCACTGCTCAAGTGTCCTCTGCGCACGGCAAATCTATTCCACGCACAAAATCAAATAAAAAAATAAGCGCATAACAATTTTCAACACGACATGGACACGACAGAGAAAACAGTTTTCGTCATCATTGTTCAAATATTGTAACGTCTGTCGAGACGCTTTGAGGACATGAATTCCATCGATCACTTTACTGAGCAAAACTCTTTATTGTCGGCCATAAACACATCACCAAAACATTAGTAAAAAAAATGATATCTAGCAAAACTGGTAATTTTCTGCAGTACAAACCAGACCAAAAGCAACTTTGTTATATCAACAGCAGCCGCTCGCACTTTCTCACTTGCACCAACACATGCACATATGGCACTTAGCCGGTGATGCGTTTACAGCCACACAAAAATTCGGACAACTCCAACACCACACATAGTGTCATTCCAGGTCATTACACTATGATTTACCAATCAAATGTGTGCTTATTCTAGTGTCATTTATTAGGAATCTTAATTTATAAATATTAGTCATGAAATGCTGTTAGTATATTAAATAAATACTAATAAAAATATATTTTTTACAAACAGGAAGTTGCAGGAATGTACACATGATCCCCTGCTTACATCTCATTGTGCAACATGTGAATGTTTTAATGGGAACTAAATGCAATGTCTGAAAGGGGTACAAATTATTTCCAAAGCAGGACCTCCACCCAGACAAACAATACAAGTACACAGTTCATGAAAAACAATATTTTTTGTTATTGTCATTGTAAGTGGGCCTAAACACTTATATTAGAAAATAACCTCATGGAAATGACTGCTGTCATTTGATTATAATAATAAGAGAATATTGTCTGTCTATCTGTGTTGGCCCTGCGATGAGGTGGGGACTTGTCCAGGGTGTACCCCGCCTTCCGTCTGAATGCATCTGAGATAGGCTCCAGCACCCCCCGCGACCCCGAAAGGGACAAGCGGTAGAAAATGGATGGATGGATGGAGATTTAACTTGTTATTTAGTCAGGTTTGGGTTTGTTGTAGCCACAGTGTGCACGTCTGATGTTGCTCACATGGGCTCCACTGAATGCTCCGGGAGTTTTTGCGTTTGCTCACACACATGAAAAATTAGAGGGAATATTGATCATACAACACCTTTTTTGATAAGGTACTTAAGACCTAATATATTTAAGTCACCACCAAAACCAATCATTGATTAAGCATTAATGGTTTTTACTGTTAGACTGGTGTAAAAGACAGAATTACATTTAAAGAGAAATGTGTTATGTGTGAGGGTGTCTGAAGGGTTGAAGGGAGGTGCTGGTCACTTGTGAGTGTGTTACATGTGGAG
Organism: Nerophis lumbriciformis; assembly: GCF_033978685.3. Classification (NCBI taxonomy): domain Eukaryota; kingdom Metazoa; phylum Chordata; class Actinopteri; order Syngnathiformes; family Syngnathidae; genus Nerophis; species Nerophis lumbriciformis. The sequence continues at coordinate 16,538,672 of NC_084557.2, read as the reverse complement.
AATAATAATTTAAAGGATGTGCAAAGGAGTGTTTTTTAATAACTACACAAAACCCAGCCTGGATCTTTGCACAGCGTGTGATACAAATTCCAAGAATTCATTCTACCTGTCTGCGACCAAAATGAAAGTATATATTCCCTTTTTGTGTATTCCTTCTACAGATCTGGTTTCAGAACCGTCGAGCTAAATGGAGGAAAAGTGAAACCCTAAAAGATATTCAGCAAGCACACTTCCCTGTGAATCCCCAGATCTTTTATGAGGTATCTCTTCATTTCATACATTCCATAAATTGTGAAAATGTTTGTGATATAAAGCAACATGAACACAGTTGCAGGGTTCAAATTCAACGAACGACTGCCCTTGTCACTTGCCGTAATGCCCTAAAAAATTGATCAGCTTAGACGGCAAGAACGTGCCGTGACCTCCCTTAACTTTTTACTTGTTAATGGACAATTGTAGCGTAATTGTTTCGTCGAGTAAATTAATAAAATCGCTCCGACATGACTTTTTTTCTTACATTTTCAAATGTTTAAGACATCGCATAATTAACGTTAATCGGTATAAACAACATGGGCACAGCCAATTCGGTGAATTTACGTCAGGCAGCTCTCAAAATGCCGAGTAAGGAATGAATCAAAAAAAGAAAACACGAACAATTACAGGCCGTTGGGAAAACATTTAGCAAGCTGCACAACTTCTTTAGGTAAGTTAATTTCATAGTTTAAAAGGAGTGCTAAATTAGTCGATCGTTTGCCCTCGAAACTCAGCAGTTCTCGACCTGTCAATGTTGTTTATGTGCTGTATCGTGAATGTTTATTTTGGTTTGTGGCTGTCAACGACCACGTGTGTAACTTTTTTGTAAACGTTGACTATAAGTTGCTGATGTAAACAATAATGGAATGAAAATTGCATGGCGTTTTATATATTCGTTTATACATAACTTTACTACAAGTTAGATCATACACTATATGATAGTCTATATCAGGGGTCGGCAACCCGCGGCTCTAGAGCCGCATGCGGCTCTTTAGCGCCGCCCTAGTGGCTCTCTGAAGCTTTTTCAGAAATGTATGAAAAATGGAAAAAGATGAGGGTAAAACAATCTATTTTTTGTTTTAATATGGTTTCTGTAGGAAGACAAACATGACACAAACCTCCCTAATTGTTATAAAGCACACTGTTTATATTAAACATGCTTCACTGATTCGAGTATTTGGCGAGCCCCGTTTTGTCCTACTAATTTTGGCGGTCCTTGAACTCACCGTAGTTTGTTTACATGTATAACTTTCTAGGACGTGTTTTATGCCACTTCTTTTTCTGTCTCATTTTGTCCACTAAACTTTTAAGGTTGTGCATGAAAGGTGAGTTTTGTTGATGTTATTGACTTGTTGGAGTGCTAATCAGACATATTTGGTCACTGCATGACTGCAAGCTAATCGATGCTAACATGCTATTTAGGCTAGCTATATGTACATATTGCATCATAATGCCTCATTTGTAGCTATATTTGAGGTCATTTAGTTTCCTTTAAGTCCTCTTAATTCAATTTATATCTCATGACACACTATCTGTATGTAATATGGCTTTTAATTTTTTGCGGCTCCAGACAGATTTTTTTTTGTATTTTTGGTCCAATATGGCTCTTTCAACATTTTGGGTTGCCGACCCCTGGTCTATATAAATGTATTGACATTTGATTATTTGTATATATATATATATATATATATATATATATATATATATATATATATATATATATATATATATATATATATATATATATATATATATATATATTGTCCAGGGTGTACACCGCCTTCCGCTCGAATGCAGCTGAGATTGGCTCCAGCGCCCCCCGCAACCCCGAAAGGGACAAGCGGTAGAAGATGGATGGATGAATGGATGTATATATATATATATATATATATATATATATATATATATATGTATGTATATATGTGTATATGTATATACATATATTTATATATATATATATATATATATATATATATATATATATATATATATATATATATATATATATATATATATATATATATATATATATATATATATATATATATATATATATACGTTTGTATGTATACACACCAGTATATGATTTAAAAACTCCTTTAAGGCAACACTTGCCTTGACCTTAAAAAGTAAACATTCGAGGCCTGCAGTCGTATCAAAAATCCCAAAGAAGATGGTTTTATTTGACACTGTCTTGGCAGTCCTGTATGTGTTGTGGATGTATTATGCGGTGGAGAGGTGCCTCCAACATAAGGTAATCATCATTTTAGAACGTTCACTCCGTAATGCACTTGACACTGAAATCGTTGCTATCAAGTCTACAACAAGTAAAATACAGGGGTCGGTATTGACAACACTTTTTACTTGAACTTTTTCAGTCTCATTTAAGGATTTGTGAAAAGTACCTGAATAAAATGATTCAACATAACATCTTCAAAAACTTAAACCAATTTCCAGGTTAAGTTTATTGAGTCAGTGTGTGTTACATTTAAGCATGACTGCTTAGTATGTGGGATTTTCAATACACACAAAATACACTTAATTAACTTGGTTGTGTATTTTTATAAATTTGACTAAGCAACATTGAAAATGTTTTAAAACTGTAAACATTGGTCACATTTCAGCTTTATCAGCGTATTCCTTTTCAAAAAGAGTTATGTTTTTTCTGTTTTGTGCAACATCTGAAACAATATTGCTTATATTGTAACTTATTTAAAGGGGGACAAAGAGTGTATTACTGAATACATCATCTATCCAGAAAAACTATTAAAAAAAAACCTTGAACCGTGAAACATTTCACACTGTTAACTACTGTACTTTAGTTTGAGCATTTTTTTGTGTGAAACAACCATTACTAATTTATTAATATTTAGATCTCATCATTTGTCTGTTTAATATAAACACATTCAATTTACAATACAATTTTCCATCACTCTGGTAGATGCGCAGATAATATTAAAAAATGACAACAAAAAATGGAGATGCTGCTGCTTGTATTTTAGTGGCTGCAGTGAGCCTTTTTTGCACAGCACATCCTTTCAAATCTGTGTTTCAAACTTGATATTGCTTCTCTTAACTGTTGCTCAATGTTAAGCTGGAATATGTACTTTATTTTTATTGCAGCAACAGTAGAAAAAAAAACATCCCACAGAAATAGAATGTTAGTAGAATGGCATAAAATAAAAACCTGTCTTTCTTCCTTTCCGACTGCAGTTATGGAGTTTCCAAGTGCTATGTATGCTTTATAGTATTTCATAGTCCTTTCAATTCTGGTCATCGTCACTTTTCCTTCCTGAGGATTCCTTGTTTTTCTTTTCTTTTTTTTCTGTGTACTTACTATTTTTACTGGGTACAACAGGCTGTCTGTTGACTAGATTGAGCACTGCTGCCACCGAGCTGCAGGTTTTTGTATCGTTCTTACATGAATACAAGTATTCATGCTAGAATAGACACAAATAATGAAAATCTCCCTTGCTGCTCACAACAACTCTGACCTGACCCACCATTTGAGAGACACTGCAATTATCCATTCCAAACGGTCCGACAAAGACTGAATCATACAAAAGAAGAAGCCGTAAGAAATAATGCAGATCCGATTATTCAACTTCGACACCCAAAAATATTACCATAAAAACATTTTTATAGATAATGAATATAGTTGCAAGCTGAAAAAAATGTGAAATACATATAATAACAAACTAACCGCTTTCTTTATCAAAGTGCTTGCACTTGCAACTTCCTTTGGCCCCATGGTGGCCGAATTTGCAGTAGTACTGAATTAAAAAAAGTACAGAAACATGTGGGGTAACTGTAAGTTAGCAAAGAACTAGAGTGTGAAGATGTCATGGAGGGGCGACGAGCGAAAGAGCAGGCTAACAGAAGCATGTTGTGAATACAGTTGGACTCATGCAGTTTATTACTACAATACTATTGACTCTCATTCAAATCATTTGGTGTTTTGCCCCCAAATCCCTGCAAATTGCAACCACAATATTAAACACACTGTTCCATTATTCACGCAATTAAAAGAGTGTGCTCTTTTCTATGTTTCCATCAGAAGCCACAGATGGGTGCAGTGTGCTGGCTGCCATGTTGCTCACATGAGTCACTGCAATCAAGATTGTTCCTTACAGCTAAGTTTCCACCCATACATATGACACATTACAGAAGTCTGTATTTTGACCTTCTGGACACAGACATCCAGATAGGGACCACTACTGCACATGATGACACAATTAGGTTGTGACAGTAACATCACAATGGACTAATAATACATTGTTGTTTATATGTATATATCCAACCTATTTTAGTACAATTCAAATACAACAAATTGTATTCATGATGTGTGCATTCTGGTTCCAAAGACTCTATCGTAAATCATAAATGTAACCTGGTAATACGTAATAAATGTTTTCATTCAGCAAAACCAGTCTGTACTGTTTTTTTTTTTACCTGCACAAGACCGCAATCTTGTAAATTTTGTCCTATGGAATTGTGCAGGAGATATATTATTTTCATGACAGCACATTTCTTTACCAGAGATAAGATAATGTGCCGCCTTCATCGGTCTTCATCTGTTTGACTTTTCTACAACCTGTCCTTATCTTAATTTGAGCTTGTAAATTGAGGTTGCTGGCAGGTCAGCAGGGGAAGTTGGAGAAACATTTCAAGGAAACAGTGGAAGCTAAGGACACTTTATAGTGCACACAGTAATTCATTGGAGATCTGCAAGTTAGACGAGTAAATATATGTTATGAATGTTTGATGCTCTTTTAGAAAATAGAAAGTGGGAGGTTTTACATATGCCCTATAAAGTCATATAGACTGTAGATAACATTATATATCTTACATAATTTTAACATAAGTGAAGGAGCAATCCGAATAATAACAAAAAATAATGTACCTTTTGAAATGTCTTCACAAACATGTCCAGTTTGGATTATAATAGATTGTTGAACAATGCTTACTATTGTGTAAAATTTGTCAAATCCCTTCCAAAGGTTCTTAACCTTTTTTACCTAAGGGCCCAACTTTTCCACTATAGAGGGGCCAGGGACCCACTCAAATATTAACACTGAATTAGTAATCCTACTCAGGCTATTCAATGATATGAAACCATGTGTTAATCACAAAGTATATTATTTATTTAACACATAAACCTTAAATCAGGCAGATTATACAAATACATACTAATTAAATATACTGCATAAGAAGGAACTAATGAAAAATAAGTTTACATACATTTATGTTGTGCTAAAATAAACTATATGAATATTTTTTGGTCAACTGTCAATAAAGTTTAAGTGTAAATGAAAATACAGCTTTGCCACTTTAGTCATAATTTTTGCGCTTGAGAAACTTCTCTATGACTTCAGACATCTTTTTTGTTAGATATTGTCAATAGTGCCACAAGTGGCCAGAAAGTGTATTTCAACTAAGTACCGCTGCGGCCCATACGGACCACAGCTGAGAAACTTTTTTTTGGCGGCCCAACAATGGCAGAGTTGTGTATAAACAATTAGCTCCGGCCCTACTAAGTATTTTACGAGTCTCATCCCTTAATAATAATAATACACTACACAACATAGGAATATATGCTAACCGCTAACCACAAGCTGGAACTCTTGAATGTAAACAAAAGTGGGCAGATTGGTACAAATATCCACAGTAACAATAGTATATTATCAGTATTGTCAGGCTTGTCACTGACAAGTTGGTTATGTTCGGGTTTTTCTCTGTGTTTATGTTTTATTTCCTGTCAGCGCTCTTATTTTGGTTCCATTTCCTGCACGTCGCCCTGAGCGCTAGTTTCCCTCACCTATCCCTGATTGGCAGCCTGGCACACCTGGTGGCAATTGCCAATCAGGTTACTATTTATACCTGCCTCGCCCTCCGGTCAGTGCTCTAGGATTGTTTGCTGTTTGCTGTTTGCTGTCTCCAGTTTGCCTGTTTCTTGAGTCCAGTTTTCCTGCATTTTCTTTGGACATTAAAATCATGTTTTCCTGCAACAAGCCTGCCATCTCTGCATGTTGGGGTTTGTCATCAACACTTCCTGACAGAATTCTCAAGCCAAATACAAACCTGTGGAGATTTCTATGTCGGAGAGGCTTGACAGGATTCTGACGCTGATGGCCGAATCGAGGAGAAGTTTTTCCTAGTTTCAAGCTACCTCCCACCCATCCCTGTCGTCTGTGGGCCTCTTTGGGGACGTCTTGGATCCGTCCCTTGAGGGGGGGCTATGAGTAGCTGTGCAGCTGGGGAGACACAGCTACTTCTAACCCCGGTGGGCCTGCGGACGGCGCCATCCACCCCGTTGGGCCTGCGAACGGCGACTGTGCAGCCGCCTGCTGATCCGGCTCCTCCTACGACGACGACATCGTCTTCAGCGGCTCCTCCTATGACGACGACATCGTCTTCAGCGGCTCCTCCCACGGCGTTGCCAGCTGCCTCGTCTCTGGTGGGCCGTCCCACGGCGTGTCCGGTGGACCTCGCGTCCCACTGCCGTGTCCTCCCTCCGCCCTCCCGTGACTTTGGACTTTTTTTTTTTTTTTTTTAAAGAACGTCTTGTATCCGTTATCGGAAAAGGGGGCTACTGTCGGGCTTGTCACTGATAATTTTGTTATGTTCGGGTTTTTCTCTGTTTGTTTTATTTCCTGTCAGCGCTCTTATTTTGGTTCCATTTCCTGCACGTCTCCCTGAGCGCTCGTTTCCCTCACCTGTCCCTGATTGGCAGCCTGGCACACCTGGTGGCAATTGCCAATCAGGTTACTATTTATACCTGCCTCGCCCTCCAGTCAGTGCTTGAGGATTGTTGGCTGTTTGCTGTCTGGTGGTTCCTCGTATCGTTTATCCTGTTTGCTGGTTCCTGTTTTCTGTCTCCAGTTTACCTGTTTCCTGGTACCTGATTCCTGTTTTCCTGCATTTTCTTTGGACATTAAAATCATGTTTTCCTGCAACAAGCCAGCCATCTCTGCATCTTGGTGTTCGTCACCCACACTTCTTGACAAGTATATGGTGGGTACCAGTGATTAGATTGATATCTTTATTGTCAAAGTATTTTATTTTTGGTGTTTACATACTCAGGACTCAGGGCAAAAACCAAAGGTCCTAAAAATGACAAAAACAACAGTGATAATTTCTTAGAAGACCTTTTAGTTAATTGCCAATTACAAGATAACACAACTCAGCTTTACTATCAAGGCCCATAAATGACTAAGAGCTGATTAATGTGACAAGGTCCTGAATGCTGTTAAACTTTTCACCCTGCAGTTGTCCTCTGTTTATCACAGGGGTGTCCAAAGCGTGGCCTGGGATCCATTGGATACCCACAGCTGTGTGTAAAAGCGCAAAAAATATATAATTAAACATTTAAACTACTTTAAACACTAGAAAAAGCATTTGTTGCCTGTCCTTCTTGGTAAAATTAGAGTTTTCCGTGAAATATAATACTTTTAATATCTGAAACAAGATTTTTACATAAACGTATTTGTCGCGGCTGGTTACATCTTGGTTTGTAGCGCAATCTAAGATCATTTATTGATGATGTCTGCTATTTAACACCAGCACAGCCATTAGAGACGTATTTCTAATCTGTGTCAATATTGCAGCGGACATAACAATGGAGCTAGGCTGTTAACTTGTTAGGAGCCTAGGGTGATGTCATAGGTCAACCAGAAAAGTAATCATTTTATCCACGCTAAAAGGAAATGAAGAACATAATGAACTTAGACTTTGTTTCAGTGTACCTAGAAAACCATTAAACTGTAAGCACTTCCTGTTTAGCATTCTCATGTTGGCAGTTTACCATCTATGACGTGTTTGGAAAGTGTTTTCTCAAACTACCACATTGGTGACATCCGCTACTGCCACAACACATTAATTTATCATCATCCAAATATTACAATTATAATATAAACGAAACAATTATCAACATGACACCATAGCCGAAATCAAGGTAACATAACTACAAACTTAATCAATGTGAACATAGTAGATTTAAGCATTAAAAAAATAGAACAATCAACAAATGTAGAAACATACATTTTTACAATGGAGTTCAGGGTGCGCATTGCACCCTCAACCAATTGCGAGCGCTGCATGGAACTCTAACTGCTTCAAAGATGATGGTCATTTTGACTTAAGTCTTTGCATCTTACTGTTTTGTTATTGTATCCGTTAAGTGGATAATTTACAGTGAAAGAAGGTATTGTGCGTCAATACTGCAATAGTCTGCCGCCATCTGCTGCCTGCCAAAACAGAAGCAGCTGATTGCTTGCACCTGCGCTAAATGGAGTAGCGGAAGCCAATCCAGAGGGCGCTTAAAGTCAGCTGACACGTCATCTTAAAACGGTATCATGTGTAACGTGGGTTACACTTGAATTGCTATTGTGACGTCCAGTGGACACATTTAGAACAGCAGTTTCTTTCATTTAAAAAATTGCAGCTCATTTTTATACTTAGCAAACTCGTCATGCGGGCCGGATTTCACCAATTCGCGGGCCTCGGGCCGTACGTTTGACACCCCTGTCCTATAACGTTCAGTCCTGTTACTCAAATGAGTCATCTTTGTCTAAGGAACCTTGCACACAATGTACAATAATAAAATCCAGTTTCTTGAGATGAGCCAATACACCTTTTAAGTAGTTCAATATGTTTATTTTCAGGTTCAGAGTTGAAAAAGACACAATTAACAAGTAAATTGGCCCATATAACTCTTAAGCATATTGGATTAGTTTTAGCCTTCTTTCACCAAAAACAAATATAAGAACTGTGCCCACATTTTTAACTTTGTCGGTATGCAGCATTTGGTGGGAAATGTGTGCTTGTTTTTTTTTTAATTGTTTTTTTTTATAAATCTTTATTTATAATATGCAACATTTACATACAAGCAAATAAATAATAATGATCAAAACATGTACAGAAACGGTACAAAAACAGTATAAACAATGCCAGGGGGTTGTAAACTCAATAAAGCACCTAAAATAGAATGATATATATATATATATCCATCCATCCATCCATTTTCTACCGCTTATTCCCTTTGGGGTCGCGGGGGGCGCTGGAGCCTATCTCAGCTACAATCGGGCGGAAGGCGGGGTACACCCTGGACAAGTCGCCACCTCATATATATGTATGTATATATATATATATATATATATATATATATATATATATATATATGTATGTATGTGTATATATATGTATGTGTATATGTATGTATATGCATGTGTATATATATATATATATATATATATATATATATATATATATATATATATATATATATATATATATATGTGTGTGTATATGTAACAAAGTGTAAAGCCATAGGCTCACACAAGTTCCTCAAATAATCTAAATTTGGAGCACAGCATCATAATTATCACAGTTTTTTGGTTGTTTGGTTGTTTGCTTGTTTGTTGTCCTCTTGAATGCTGCAGTCCGTCATTAGTGGGTGGAGTTGAGAGATTGCAGAGAGAGCAAAAGGCCAGCAGATGTCGCCATTTCCCTCAAAAATAAGCAGAAGTGACGACGAGTTATGCTGAAACACTTCCATTAATATGCCGCTATGCTTGTTTTTTAATGCTAGTTTCCAGTTAATGTGGAGGCACATGCCTGCATGTGGATTAAAACATAACCTTTTTTCATTCCACCTGTCCTCCGGGGAGAGGGGCGGATATTCCGCATCCCCGTCCTCCACCCCGCCCGCCTCTGCACTGGAGGGAGAGACCAGGAGGAGAACCGCAGACCGGCAGGGCGGAAGGAAGGGACAGTGAGGGGCGATGGCGGCCGGTGCAGGATGCGGGGAGTCGGTGGATCAGTACCGGGCCGAGGTGGAGCGGCTCGCCCAGGAGCTGAGCGAGGCGAACCGGGAGAAGATCCGTGCGGCTGAGTGCGGGCTGGTGGTGTTGGAGGAGAACCAGGAGCTGAAAGTCAAATGTGCGGAGCTGGAGAGCGAACAGGAGGCTCTGAGGAAGGAGTTGGAACAATTACAGGAGGTAAGATAAGAGTCATGGCACACTTTGTCATGGCTGCTGGGACCTCAGCATGGTAGAAACCAGCACTTTTTCATCACTTCAAGCTTTCATATAAATATACTAATTGTTTCATATAAGTACATTATTATTTATTATACTCTTCCCATTTGACATGGCTTTAGACTTTAAGGGTGCAGGGGATAGAAAAGGTATTACTATGGACAAAGTAATTACTATCGTTTTTTGTAATGCCACTAAAATACAGGAGCTTATTCAAGTCTTCTTCGAACAAGCAAACTTTAAAGATTTTTCTGAAGCATTTGTTAACATTTCTGACACTTTACTTTCAATGGAACCTTGAACATTTTTGGGGTCATACAGAAATTTTACAAAAATTGTCTGTGAAGTTTCACAAAATTCTACTGGCCTTCACATGGATCGCAAGATTGCAGCATGTACAGTCATGGTCAAAAGTTTACATACACTTGTGAAGGACATAATGTCATGGTTGTCTTGAGTTTCCAATAATTTCTACAACTCTTATTTTTTTTGTGATAGAGTGATTGGAGCACATACTTGTTTGTCACAAAAAACATTCATGAAGTTTGGTTCTTTTATGAATTTATTATGGGTCTACTGAAAATGTGACCAAATCTGCTGGGTCAAAAGTATACATACAGTATAGAGTAGACATGACAAGGACAAAGATAAGACCTTCTGGAGGAAAGTTCTGTGGTCAGATGAAACAAAAATTGAGCTGTTTGGCCACAATACCCACCATGCCTACCGTCAAGCACGGTGGTGGTAGTATTATGCTCTGGGCCTGTGTCAGGTGCAAACACTGTTGACATCTATTAATCAGACAAGAAGCAAGGAATCAATCAGAGACAGAGTTCAATTTAGCTCATGAGGAGACACATGTTTTGGGCTGTACTCTAGTTACAGATCCAACCACGCGCATCCTCTATTTATTAGGAAATGGCCCTATTACATCAGGTGACTGAGGGAAGGGGGGTAATCTCGACAACTCCAGTAAGACACAATATATGGTTATACAAAAATGCAAATATGTTGACACTTGGTGCAATCGCCCAGTCTCTGCTTTGTCTGGTCTTGGAACCAAATATTCGGCCTTGGCAGCCAGCAGGCCGAGTCTGGACACAACACTGATAAAGAGGCTAGCAATCTTTCAGAAATACAAAAATACCATTTCAGCACAAATTGACAATACTTTATAGTATGGCCCTTAAGCATAAAGTTATGATGATAATATATACATAATTATTCTAACATCCTGTTTTGCTGCCAATGGAACTGGTGCTTTACAGAGAGTAAATGGGACAATGAAAAAGGAGGATTACCTCCAAATTCTTCTGGACAACCTAAAATCATCAGCCCGGAGGTTGGCTACCAAAAGCGCCTTATTGCCAAGGGACATGTAACCAAATAGTAACATTGCTGTATGTATACTTTTGACCCAGCATATTTGGTCACATTTTCAGTAGACCCATAATAAATTCATAAAAGAACCAAACTTCATGAATGTTTTTTGTGACCAACAAGTATGTGCTTCAATCACTCTATCACACAAAAATAAGAGTTGTAGAAAGTATTGGAAACTCAAGTCAGCCATGACATTATGTTCTTTACAAGTGTATGTCAACTTTTGACCACGACTGTATCGCACAAGAGCTCAGATCTGTGATACTCTATGGACCAACTTTGTGTATGTTTTGCTTTTGCTTTGGTTTAGGGCAGGAGGTTAAACTCAATTAACCTAAGAGGCGGTCTGAGTGAGGCTGGGCTGCACTTAAGAACTACGTTTTAAACACATACCTACATTTGTTAACTACTTCTACCAGCAGCTATAGTGACCCTGAGCTATGGTAGGCCTTAAGTCACTATAAATGTACATATTGTGTATATTTTTACACTGTTGAGTTCCCCATGTGATGGTCAGCTTGCTTCCAGGAAGTTGCTCATTGTGTTGCCCAGTGTATATTTATTGTGTTCCAGTTTGTGTTTATGCACCGTTATTGTATTTAGTTTTCTTTTTGTGGGATTCAAGATTACCACAAAATATTTAACAATTGTCCAATCATGGTGTGCGGACAGCAATTTAACACCAAATTATGAAGTTACTATAGGTAGAGGGCCGCACAATATTGACCTGTGGGCCGCTAGTTTGAGGCTCCTGGTTTACGGTTAAGATAGCATCCATGATGCGACTCAACCAATACCTCCTCATTCCTCGATAAATCTAAAGCGTTTAAAGTGATAAAGACAGTTTGGTCTTTGGGTTTTTGCAGTATATGTAGAAAGTTAAGAATGGCAATGACCTTTGTGTAGGCTAAAGCAGCCATCTATTGTTTATACTATATGTACCCCTCAGGTGAGCTGAAGCCTTATCTAATACTAGTACTCTCTGGAGCATTCACACCTATAAACAATTTAGAGTTTACAATGAACGCAACATGCATGTTTTTGGGATGTGGCAGTACGAGAATAGCAAACCCTAAATAGGCAGGTATCTACTCGATTCAATAATTGTTTTCAGTTCGGTTGATTACTTTGCATTTGTATGTAAAATAGCACACCAGACAATACAAGTTACTATAATTCTGTACTACTGTGCTGTTTTTTTATGGTATGCATTTTCCTTAGGTTGGTAAGTGAATGCCATACCACAAATAAAACTACAGTAAGTACAAAGGACAGCATTTCTAATTGTGACAATAACAGGTTTACACAGTGTTTAAGCAATTGACACATGTATTCTGTTGTAATGTATGTAGTAATTCATGTTACCTTGCTCAGAATGTTTGGATAAATACATTCTGTACATATCATTCATATTAACTGAACAATATATTGATCACTGTGATTGAAGTTTGCAGTAGTTTAATACTGTGCTTTACTGAAAGGTATTTGTAATATTTTTGCGGACTTTAATAGTTAAAACTTCGTTTAGTTTGACACAGTGCAGATCTAAGCCGCAATTACAAAGGCCAGCATGTTTAAATAATATCAACTACTTTATATAAGTCAACCGCCATGTTCTTCTGTTGTGACCTCATAGTTTCTCTGTATTTCTCTCATCCGTTCGTGCTCTTGCCCGACACAGGGAACATTTTCTTGAGGTGGTATTACTTCCACAGAAAACACCTTCCGGTCCTCTCTGCCTTTCGCACGCCTCCATGACTTTTGCAGAGTGCTATCCTTCCACTACAATGGCATCACATCTACTCCATTTGCACTGCATAAAACAAACACATGTGGCAAACTGGTGATAGAACTGGAATTTATTCATTAGTTATGGCCTATGAATCTCATAACAATTGGATATTATGAAGAACGTAAAATATATTATATACTCTACTCCAGTGTTTTTCAACCTTTTTTGAGCCAAGGCACATTTTTTTCGTTGAAAAAATGCGGAGGCACACCACCAGCAGAAATCATTAAAAAACAAAACTCAGTTGACAGTAAAAAGTCGTTGTCGCAATTGTTGGATATGACTTTAGAGCATAACCAAGCATGCATCACTATAGCTCTTGTCTCAAAGTACCGTATTTTCCGCACCATAAGGCGCCCTGGGTTAAAAGCCGCGCCTTCAATGAACGGCATATTTCAAAACTTTGTCCACCTATAAGCCGCCCGGTGTTGTAAGCCGCATCTAACTGCGCTAAAGGAATGTCAAAAAAACAGTCAGATAGGTCAGTCAAACTTTAATAATATATTAAAAACCAGCGTTCTAACAACTCTGTTCACTCCCAAAATGTACGCAAATGTGCAATCACAAACATACGTATATCAACATGGACAGAGCTGCGTGAAAAAAGCCACCCGGCCTCTTCGCGTAAACTTAAACTTACCTTAACCACTCGCTCATCTTTTCTTCATCCATTCCTTCGAGTTAGCTTTTATGATGACGCCGGCTGGAAAGGTCTCTTTTGGCAAGGTCTTCCTTTTGAATATCACCATGGGTGGAAGTTTCTGGCCATTAGCATGGCAAGCTAGAACCACAGTGAAGGATGACTTCTCATTCCCTGTGGTGCGAATATTCACCGTACGTGCTCCCGTTGTATCCAGTGCGGTTCACAGGAATATCAGTTGCTGTGAAATAGTACCGGTAATCCGTGTGCGGATGGAGAGATTGCGTCTTTTCATGAACCGGATCCCTGACGCTTAGTAGGAGCCATTTTGTGGTCTTTACAGATGTAAACACACAAAGGAAATGAAACGTACTGTGATATCCGCGCGCTTTTTCTTCTTCTATGCGGGCGGGTGGTTGCTTACAGTAGAAGAAGAAGCGCTTCCTGTTCTATGGGGGCGGGTGCTTACCTTGGCGGTTGCTTGCGTAGAAGAAGAAGCGCTTCCTGTTCTACCGGGAAAAAAGATGGCGGCTGTTTACCGAAGTTGCGAAATCGAAACTTTATGAAAATGAATCGTAATATTAATCCATATATAAAGCGCACCGGGTTAAAAGCCGCACTGTCAGCTTTTGAGTAAATTTGTGGTTTTTAGGTGCGGCTAATAGTGCGGAAAATACGGTAGGTGTACTGTCACCACCTGTCACATCACACCCTGACTTATTTGGACTTTTGTGATGTTTTCCTGCGTGTAGTGTTTTAGTTCTTGTCTTGCGCTCCTATTTTGGTGGCTTTTTCTCTTTTTTTGGTATTTTCCTGTTGCAGTTTCATGTCTTCCTTTGAGCGATATTTCCCGCATCTACTTTGTTTTAGCAATCAAGAATATTTCAGTTGTTTTTATCCTTCTTTGTGGAAACATTGTTGATTGTCATGTTCGGATGTACATTGTGGACGCCGTCTTTGCTCCACAGTAAGTCTTTGCTGTCGTCCAGCATTCTGTTTTTGTTTACTTTGTAGCCAGTTCAGTTTTAGTTTCGTTCTGCATAGCCTTCCCTAAGCTTCAATGCCTTTTCTTAGGGGCACTCATCTTTTGTCTATTTTTGGTTTAAGCATTAGACACCTTTTACCTGCACGCTGCCTCCCGCTGTTTCCGACATCTACAAAGTAATTAGCTACCGGCTGCCACCTGCTGGTATGGAAGAGTACACGGTTACTCTGCCGAGCTCTAGACAGCACCGACACTCAACAACAACACATCATTTGCAGACTATAATTGCTGGTTTGCAAAAAAGATTTTTAACCCAAATAGGTGAAATGACATAATCTTCCAAGGCACACCAGACTGTATCTCACAGCACACTAGTGTGCCGCGGCACAGTGGTTGAAAAACACTGCTCTACTCTATACTAGCATTATTCTTTTTTTTTTCCATTCTTGAGCAAATATAATATGATGTGATTTCCTTACAGACCCATTATTTATTTGCACTAGTTTAAGTACAAATGTAATGATCCATAATGATCATAAATGTTACAGTGCAGCTCAGCGGCTGGCAGCGTGACCCACAAATGCAGAGGCGGCAGGCGACGTGCAGGTAGAAAGTCATTTTATTAGGGAAAAACTTAAGAAGCACCAGCGTGGCCGCAGCAGTGGCCCAAGTGTGAGCAGGGCAAAATAGGAGCAAACACAAACAGTATATACAACTATATACAATGAAGATAGGAGTAAAGACACACACAAACAGTATATACAACGAACCTCTGACCACAGACAACAGACTAGAAGTAAAATGGCAGTAAATGGAATGACACAGGACTTGCAAACAAAAATTAGGATAATATTTTTGATATACATAAATGGAAAACATTCCTTTCCATGCAGTATCACCAACACGTATGATTCTTTGGGCACCCTATGCAGCGGAACAACGTTTTATAAGTAACTTAATTTTGCTCAGTTACACAACTTTTGAGTAAAGTTGTCCCTTGCCACAAGGCTTTACTACATCACAGATTTTGGATTTTTTTTTTTTGCATTATCTTCATATTTTCATACTTGCCAACCTTGAGACCTCCGATTTCGGGAGGTGGGGGCGGCGGGGGCGGGGGGTGTGGTTGGGGGCGGGGCGTGGTTGGGGGCGTGATTAAGAGGGGAGGAGTATATTTACAGCTAGAATTCACCAAGTCAAGTATTTCATATATATATATATATATATATATATATATATATATATATATATATATAAGAAATACTAAGTCAAGTATTTCATATATATATATATATATGAGAAATACTTGACTTTCAGTGAATTCTAGCTATAAATATATATTTATTTTATTATATATATATATATATATATATATATATATATATATATAAAATAAATACTTGAATTTCAGTGTACATTTATTTACACATATACACACATAACACTCATCTACTCATTGTTGAGTTAAGGGTTGAATTGTCCTTCCTTGTTCTATTCTCTGTCACTATTTTTCTAACCATGCTGAACACCCTCTCTGATGATGCATTGCTGTGTGGCACGCACAAAAGTGCTTTCATCAAATGCACTAGATGGCAGTATTGTCCTGTTTAAGAGTGTCACAACATTGCTGTTTACGGCAGACGAACTGCTTTACGGTAGACGAAAACGTAACTGCTATTGTTGTGTGTTGTTGCCGCGCTGGGAGGACGTTAATGAAACTGCCTAACAATAAACCCACATAAGAAACCAAGAACTCGCCCTCCATCATTCTACAGTTATAACGTGATTGGGCAGGTACGCTGTTTATGTGGGAAAAGTCCGCCTGAATTTCGGGAGATTTTCAGGAGAAAATGTGTCCCGGGAGGTTTTCGGGAGAGGCGCTGAATTTCGTGAGTCTCCCGGAAAATCCGGGAGGGTTGGCAAGTATGTATTTTTGGTCTAAATCAAATATGATCCGTAAAATGCGGTGTACAAAAATATATATTGTATAAGTGATGAGTTGGCGACTTGTCCAGGGTGTACCCCGCCTTCCGCCCGAATGCAGCTGAAATAGGCTCCAGCACCCCCCGCGACCCCGAAAGGGACAAGCGGTAGAAAATGGATGGATGTCTAAGACAAGACTTTGTGTCATTAGTATTAACATAGTGCTTTTTTAATCTGTTTTCCATACTGTACACGCTGTACCCTGTATTCTGGTCTTTGTAGTCCAAAGGTAATTAAGAATGATTGGGTTGGGTTTCTGAGGGGTTAATTAAAAGCTTTATTGTGATATTCACCTTTCTATTGCGGATTGCCGCAAGTACTGTAGCATAAAGCGCATGTTGTGTTTAGGAACTGAAAGCGCTTCTCTCGCTGCCTTCATATAGCCTTCTTTTCTTACCCCTCCTCATTCCCTCTCCATGCCCGCTAGCCCAGTCACTCTCTCCACTCGCGTATCCCAGCGTGCATGCGTTGGATGTTTGTGGAGCACCGCCTAGGCCACGACAGCGGCCCATTACTTACTCGGTGGTTCTGGCTTGCTAGTGCTGTCTCTGGGCAGACCAAGCTCACATTGGGCACACGGGGAAGAAAAAAGGAACAGGGACAGCGTCAGCAGTGTGCTTGCATGGCCTTGCAATTACGCCGACACTGCATTAATCAGTATAAAGATGATCAGTAAGACAGGGCATCGTGTAATTATTGCTAAGTTAGTCACGTTTTTCTCTCGCATGTACCGTATTTTTCGGAGTATAAGTCGCTCCAGAGTATAAGTCGCACCGGCCGAAAATGCCTAATAAAGCAGGGAAAAAACATATATAAGTCGCACTGGAGTATAAGTCGCATTTTTTTGGGAAATGTATTTGATAAAACCCAACACCAAGAATAGACATTTGAAAGGCAATTTAAAATAAATAGAGAATAGTGAACAACAGGCTGAATAAGTGTACGTTATATGACGCATAAATAACCAACTGAGAACGTGCCTGGTATGTTAACGTAACATATTATGGTAAGAGTCATTCAAATAACTATAACATATAGAACATGCTATACGTTTACCAAACAATCTGTCACTACTTATCGCTAAATCCGATGAAATCTTATACGTCTAGTCTCTTACGTGAATAAGCTAAATAATATTATTTGATATTTTACGGTAATGTGTTAATAATTTCCCACATAAGTCGCTCCTGAGTATAAGTCGCACCCCCGGCCAAACTATGAAAAAAAAACGAGACTTATAGTCAGAAAAATACGGTAATCGCTTGAGAAACTTCTCAGACACTTTCTATGATGTTAGCATGAAGTCTGTCACATATTATCAACTGTAACTGGTTTGAACTTTTTATTCTGCCTGTAAGAAGCTCCACATCTTTGTTTTGATTCCTGCAGCTGTGTCGTCCTGTGCATTCTTCTTGCATGTAAATATTTTATGATGAAGTAGGAGAAGTGAGTTATTCCCTGCTAAGGAATATCCTAAGTACAGAATAGGGTTGTCCCGATACCAATATTTTTGTACCGTTACCAAAATGTATTTCGATACTTTTCTAAATACTGTAAAGGGGACCACAAAAAAATGGCATTATTGGCTTTATTTTAACAAAAAAATCTTACTGTACATTAAGAATATGCCTTTGAAATCACACAAAACCTGAGGATTCTAACAGTCAGTATGAATTATGTCAGGCAGTAAGTGGAAATATGTCTGCTAGCGTGAAAGTATTTGTTTGGATTTTTATTTTTTTATTATGCCATCATTTCTTATCTAAGTGAAAGTTTTTTTTTGTTTTATTTACATCCATCTATTTTCTACCGCTTGTCCCTCTCAGGGTCACGGGGGTGGCTGTAGCCTATCCCAGCTGCATTTGGGCGGAAGTTAAAGTCCCAACGATAGTCACACACACACTAGGTGTGGTGAAATGATCCTCTGCATTTGACGCATCCCCATGTTCAACCCCTGGGAGGTGAGGGGAGCAGTGAGCAGCACCTCAGAAAACACTTGAATCTCGAATACCGCCATAATGATCAATATTAACATACAGTAGCGTAGTAGGCCTGAATATTCATTAAAACAAGTTAGAGGTTTTATTTAACAATTGTATTTAATATGTTTGGCCACTGTAACATTACACAAAGTTTAAACAGTAACACTGTGTTCGACTATAGAAACGCAAAACACTGTACCGGTACTTTAATCAAGTGATTCTTTGGAGTACCACTAGATATGGGATTCCTAACCTTTGGAACTTGGGGCCCAACTTTTCCACAACACTGTGCCACTCGAATATTAACACTGAATTAGCAATTTGAATCGTATTCAATAATTATATCTAACCTCCTAATAGTTTAACAGGATAACAACCTTGTTAAATGATATGAAAGCATGTGTTAATCACAAAGATTATTATCGTGGCTTGGATGGGACTGATTACAAAAATAAATACTTATCAAATATACTGCAAAAAAAGGGACTCAAAAAACTGATGAATACATTTACATACACTTACTAAAATAAATACATTCTAACTAAAGTAATAACAAATAATATGTATGTTTATATATATATATATGTGTGTGTTTCCTAAAAAAACTGTCAGTAAATTTAAAGTGCAAATGAAAATACAGCTTCATCACTTTAGTCATATTTTTTGCGCTTAAGAAACGTTTCTATGACTGTAGCTCCAGACATCTTCTGTTTGATTGATATTGTCATTGCTGCCACAAGTGGTGGAAAAGTGTATTACAACTAAGTACCATATTGACCATATTGGCGGCCCTCTCGGAGGCCCTCACGGCCCAACAAGCCTATGGTTAAGAAACACTGCACTGGATGTAACACGTACCACAGGTTGAAAATCACTGCGTAATCATCTAAAAAAATGGGTGAATGAGGAGCGCTTTTGCTGTGTATCACGTTCTCATTACGCGATTAATCGTTATAAGATCGTGATCTCACTTCTAAACATTGTCTACTCTCCACAAATGCCACCCAACGCAACATTGCATCTGCCTCCCACGTCAACCAATACCAGAGCATCTTTACAACACGTGACTCTGCTCCTGTGGCTGCCATCTGCTTGCCGGCTGCACAAGAGACCAATATGAGAATAACACAAATTTTGTGTTAAGGAGAGCAAAATGGAAACGGAGTGGTTGTGGCGAGAGTCACCCGCCCCAACCCGTGCCAAAAAAAGACTCTCATTTGGGGGTGTAGAGATATTTTGGATTTAAGCCAGATGACGACAAACACATTGAAAGCGCACTGCAAGGTGTGTTTTGCTGTGGTTGCGGCATTACAAGGCAACACTACAAATCTCTTCAACCACCTTAAACGCCGCCACAAAGTACAGTATGACAAAAACGTACGAGGCAAAGGCAAGAACCAAAGACAAATGTCAATAGCTGCAACCCTGTAATTGTCATGATCTCTCATGACAATCATTAGTTTCTGGTATATTATTTTATTTCCTGTCCAGCGGTTTTATTTTTTTCGCATTTCCTGTTTGCCCAATTTTCACCACTACTTTTGTCTGCGCACTAGCTCCCTCGTTTAACCCACATTGGCAATCAGTCCTCTGGACTGGGCTGGATAATTGTGCTTTGTTTGCTTCCATGCTGCACAGCTTTCCCTATGCTTCCTGTCGACTTCCCTGCTGCAGTAATACATTTGATCTGCACTCCGCCTGCCGTCTCTGCATCCCGGGGTCCAGACCAACAACACTACCATGACACGTTTCAAGCTCTGCTACACTGGAACATAACAGTATTGCTATACCCACCAAAATCCAATAGACACAAGGAAATAACAGCATTTTATTTATTTGTCGCTCAACAGCAATAGCTTTGTGTCAGCGAATTGTGATATCAAATCTAAGCAAAAACATCGTGATACACATTTTTACCAGAATTGTGCAGCTCGAGTAGGAAAAAAGCTACTTTTGTCTGAGCACTGTCTCCCTCACTTGACCCAGAATGGCAATCAGGACTCTCCTGTCCCTGGTTGCCATCCAGGATGCTTTTTATACCAGCCTTGTTTGCTTCCATGCTGGACAGTTTTCCCTATGCTTCCGGTTTACCTCCCTGCTGCAGTAATACATTTTATCTGCACTCCGCCTGCCATCTCTGCATCCAGACCAACAACACTACCGTGACACGTTTCAAGCTCTGCTGCAATGGAACATAACAGTAACGCTATACTAGGGCTGGGCGATATGGCCTTTTTTTAATATCGCAATATTTTAAGGCCATATCTCGATATTTTGCCTGAGCCTTTAGTGAACACTTGATGCATATAATCACAGCAGTATGATGATTCTGTGTCTACATTAAAACATTCTTCTTCATACTGCATTAATATATGCTACTTTTAAACTTTCATGCAGAGAAGGAAATCACAACTAAAAAAATCACTATTTTTTTCATACGGTGTTGATCTGGAAATGTTTGCCTCTGCATTTTGATGGTGTGGGCGTGTGGCACCAAACGGAGATATTGACGTGCGGAGTAAGCACTCTTCATTGTCTAGCGGGTGACTTTTCAAATGATGCTACATATTAGCAGTGTAGCCGAGGGTCCTGGGTTCGCCTATACAGTGTACTTATCTAATAAAATAATAAACGGGAGACATTAGAGCAGGTTCGGTAGCCACCGCTTCTATAATGTCAACATCACACACCTCCTTCCACAACCACACACACCCTACGTCACAGCCCTACAGCAACTCTGAAGGGACAAAACTCCTTACCGAACACACTCCGGTAACTTGGGACACCCTGAACTGTTTGTTACAGCAGTAATGCTACTTTTTATAGCAACGCTTTTGCCCCACACTTGACAAATTACGGTTGTCTGTTCGACATATTCCCACTTGAAGCCAAACCACCGCCAGACGATGGACCCCCTGCTGTTTTTCTTGGGAATTAATTATTCCTCCATTTGTTACCAGATTCGTACCTTCTTTCTCTTGTATTAACGCTCGCACCACTCCGCTAGCATCACAGCTAACTTTAGCCATGCTGCTACCTCTCTGCTCGGGGAGGGCGTATACGTATGTGACGTATGACGTGACAGTATGTGACGTATGTAAGAAGGTGCGCTTGTTGTCTGTGAGAAGGAGAGACTGGAAAGAGGAGGAGAGCCTGTAGTGTAATGCCCGCACCTAAAAGCAACTGCATGAGAACGTATACTCGAATATCACGATATAGTCATTTTCTATATCGCACAGAGAAAAACCCACGATATATCGCGTATATCGATATATCGCCCAGCCCTACGCTATACCCACCAAAATCCAATAGATACAAGGAAATAACAACATTTTATCTTTTTGTCGCTCAACAGCAACAGCATTGTGTCAGCGAATTGTGATATCAAGTCTAAGCAAAAACATTTTGGTACACATTTTTACCAGAATGGTGCAGCTCGAGTAGGAAAAAAGCATCTCAGTCAATCAATCATATCAATGGAAACTGTTGCAGATCTTATTATTGAGACTGATGGGATGCCCAGGAGAATACATAGTGCTCTTCTACGACCGTGCATTTTAAATTTCAAGCAAGACATCAACTTTTGCTCATAAATCATTCAAACAACGGGTCAAGGAGTTGTAAATCAGTCCTGAGGATGCATTACAGTTTTGTCAGCTTCTTTCTTTGTCTTTGTCCTCCTCTTGCATTAGCCTGCAGTGGTGGTGGAGCAGTAAACCTAGAGGAAAGCAGTGGATCGATACGTCCTCAGATGGTTTTGTTCCCTCTTTCCTTTCAGTTTGGTCCACCATCCCCCCCTCTCCATCGCCTGTACTCCCCCCACCCTCTTTTATATGGCCCCCCTCGGAGTGAAGTGGGGAATTTGCATCAATTTCTTTTGCAGGGTTTGAAGTGAACACTACTGTTGTATGTGATGAAAGCACAGTTAGCTTGTACTATTTTTTCATTCATTTAAAGAGACACATGTTTGGAGGGTGTCGTTGTGATATACGGTGGAACTTAGATTTACGAACTTAATTGGTACTTGAACATGGTTTGCAAACCGAGAAGCAGAGTTCCCCATAAGAATCAATGTTAACATGAATGCCTCGACAAGTCCCTATTTGAGTTTTTTTTTTAAAACACAGCACACTTTGAAGTAGAAGTGGGGGAAATAATAAATGTTTGGATGCATCACAATTCGGACATAGACATCAATAATCAATTTACTTATTGCAGACAGTTCTAAAATTTGGCTGACTGTAGTGAGGTACTTCTCAGAGAGGTCCAACGAGTTATTTTATTTTAAAACGCCGGTGTTCCAGCTATGCACACATTTCCATTAATTTAGTACATTAATGAATTCAACTGTTTGTTATTACTGTTTTTTAAAGTTGTACTTGATAAACGCTTTTATAGTGAAACGAAGAGAAATGTAAAACTGCATCAAAATATATAAAATAAAGATGCATCAATAATCGATTTTTAATCAAATCTTAGCTCCTGAATTATAATCTTAATCAAATCGTGAGCTGCCCAAAGATTCCCACCTCTACTTTGAAGACACTATGTGTGTGTGTGTGTGTGTGTGTGTGTGTGTGTGTGTGTGTGTGTGTGTGTGTGTGTGTGTGTGTGTGTGTGTGTGTGTGTGTGTGTGTGTGTGTGTGTGTGTGTGTGTGTGTTAAAGTTAAAGTACCAATGATTGTCACACACACACTAGGTGTGGTGAAATTTGTCCTCTGCATTTGACCCATCCCCTTGTTCACCCCCTGGGAGGTGAGGGGAGCGGTGGGCAGCAGCGGTGCCGCGCCCGGTAATCATTTTTGGTGATTTAACCCCCAATTCAAACCCTTGATGCTGAGTGCCAAGCAGGGAGGTAATGGGTCCCATTTTTATAGTCTTTGTTATGACTCGGCCGGGGTTTGAACTCACAACCTACCGATCTCAGGGCGGACACTCTAACCACTAGGCCACTGATTGTGTGTGTGTGTGTGTGTGTGTGTGTGTGTGTGTGTGTGTGTGTGTGTGTGTGTGTGTGTGAATATATATATATGTATGTATATATGTGTGTGTGTGTGTGTGTGTGTGTGTGTGTGTGTATATATATATAATATATATTTATATATTTTTTAATATATATTTATATATATTTTTATGTATGTATGTGTATATATATATATATATATGTGTGTATATATATACGTGTATATATATGTGTATATATATATATATATACACACACATACCGGTGTGTGTATGTATATATATGTGTGTGTGTGTGTGTGTGTGTGTGTGTGTGTGTGTATATATACGTGTCTCATTCAGAAACACAACTGATGGTCCCAACCCCATTGATAAAGCAAGAAATTCCACTAATCAACCCTGATAAGGCACACCTGTGAAGTGAAAACCCTTTCAGGTGGCTACCTCTTGAAGCTCATCGAGAGAATGCCAAGAGTGTGCAAAACAGTAATCAGAGCAAAGGGCGGCTATTTTGAATTAGAAATTGAATATAAAACATGTTTTCAGTTATTTCACCTTTTTTGTTAAGTACATAACTCCACATGTGTTCGTTCATAGTTTTGAGGCCTTCAGTGACAATCTACAATGTAAATAGTCATGAAAATAAAGTAAACGCATTGAATGAGAAGGTGTGTCCAAACTTTTGGCCTGTACTGTGTATATGTGTGTGTGTGTATATATATATACAGTATATGTATATGTATGGGGCGGTGGGGCTGGGTTGGTAGAGCGGCTGTGCCAGCAACTTGAGGGTTTCTGGTTCCGATCCCCGCTTCCACCATCTGAGTCACTGCTGTTGTGTCCTTGGGCACGACACTTTACCCAACTGCTCCCAGTGCCACCCACACTGTTGTATAGATCGATTCGCGCCAGGACCACCAGAATGTCTCACATTTTGTATCCCCAGGCTGTGAGACTTCTAAATGAAAATCCTACCCCATTACTGCCCCCGACCATCTTAATACCTCACTCTTCACCACCTCAATAATTGTGCCCGAGACATTGCATTGCTGCAACATCGACGTAACACTCTTCAGACATCTGACTGTTCCCAACCCCACCCCCTCTTATCGCGATCTTCTTGACAATGCTAATGAAAACTATGCTCAACCTTAATGCAGTTAATGCAGTTTCTATGCCGCTAGACAAAGCTCAAACAAAATCTCGTTGACATGTATGACTTGACTGTTATTATGACAATGACAATAAAGGAATTGATTGATTGATTGATTGACTGGTGGCATAGATACAGTGTATATATACAGTGTATATAGAAACGTATATAAATATATATATACATACATGCACATAAGGGTAGTAATGGCTCAACAGTTACACACACACACAAGTCTTATTGGTGTGCTCCAAAAAAAAAAAAACTATTTTACTTTGTGTCTGGGAATATTTGTGTCATTGTTGAGCACTCTGGAAGTTTGGGAGTACTAAATGAGCAGTGACTTCACGTAGTCACTGCACACACCAGCAGTGTGAGGCGATTCTTCATTGGCTTGTGTCCCGGTAGTGCCTTCTCCTTCCCTGTAATAAAGGTCCGCTGTGGCATCGTTTTCGATCTCATCGTAATTAAAGACTTGCTGCGGAACACAGCCCCCTTTGCTCATAAAATCCTCGAACTGAAGGTGCCGCAAACTGGAGGCTTACTAGCTAAAACGCTACCTCAAAGTGGTTGTCTAGCAACCCAGAACTATACAGCGAGACTGTGAGTGTTTGGACACATTTAAAGTGTTTCTGATCACAGGTGATCTCTAAGACAGGCTGACACAGCTCTGACCAGTGCAAGGTACGACAATTGTACAAAACCCAAAACCAGTGAAGTTGGCATGTTGTGTAAATCGTAAATAAAAACAGAATACAATGATTTGCAAATCCTTTTCAACTTATATTCAATTGAATAGACTGCAAAGACAAAATATTTAATGTTCGAACTGGAAAACTGGGCCCGAGTTCATCTAAGATGGACTGATGCAAAGTGTTCTGTGGTCTGACGAGTCCACATTTCAAATTGTTTTTGGAAACTGTGGACGTCGTGTCCTCCGGACCAAAGAGGAAAAGAACCTTCGGGATTGTTATAGGCACAAACTTCAAAAGCCAGCATCTGTGATGGTATGGGGGTGTATTAGTGGCCAAGGAATGGGTAACTTACACATCTGTGAAGGCACCATTAATGCTGAAAGGTACATACAGGTTTTAGAGCAACATATGTTGCCATCCAAGCAACGTTATCATGGACGCCCCTGCTTATTTCAGCAAGACAATGCCAAGCCACGTGTTACAACAGTGTGGCGTCATAGTTAAAGAGTGTGGGTACTAAACTGGCCTGCCTGTAGTCCAGACCTGTCTCCCATTGAAAATGTGTGGCGCATTATGAAGCGTAAAATATGACAACGTAGACCCCCGAACTGTTGAACAACTTAAGCTGTACATCAAGCAAGAATGGGAAAGAATTGCACTTGAAAAGCTTCAAAAATTGTTCTGCTCAGTTCCCAAACGTTTACTGAGTGTTGTTCAAAGGAAAGGCCATGTAACACAGTGGTAAAAATGCCGTTCGAACATTAAATATCTTGTCTTTGCAGTTTATTCAATTGAATATAAGTTGAAAAGGATTTGCAAATCATTGTATTCTGTTTTTATTTACGAATTTCACAACATGCCAACTTCACTGGTTTGGGGTTTTGTAGAAATAAACACGTCGCGGTCAAAGCTCTTTCCAAATGGCCACGCCGCCTCGTCAAAAAGGCTGTGGCCGCGTGTACAGGAAGTGATGTCATTGAAATGGCAGCCCCCGATGGCTTCAAGCAGCAAGCAAAAAGCATGAATGAATGAATAAAGCGTTCGTACGCCCAAGACATGGTTTGCACACAGGGGCATATTTGTCGCGATGAAAAGGACGTAACGAGAGGCGTTCGTAAATCGAGTTTCCATTGTAGTATATACCACCGGTGGCCTTTGACCTCAACAACAAGCCGAAGTGATGCAACTAGGCTGAACATTTTTCTATCCATCCATCCATTTTCTACCGCTTATTCCCTTTTGGGGTCGCGGGGGGTGTTGGAGCCTATCTCAGCTACAATCGGGTGGAAGGCGGGGTACACCCTGGACAAGTCGCCATCTCATCGCAGGGCCAACACAGATAGACAGACAACAATTCACACTCACATTCACACACTAGGGCCAATTTTAGTGTCGCCAATCAACTTATCCTAGTTAGCCCTTAATGTGTTAGACACTTGGTGTGTGTTTTCATGCAGAAGCTGAGATGAAGGTCATTCGTCAGCACCTTTTTTTCCCCTGCATGTGGGTGTCTCGTGTCAGTAAACGCAGCAGGACAGGGGGTGGAGGGGTGTTTGGGTGCGGATGTTGTGATTGAGAGCGCGTGAGGGAGGGGCGGCAGGACGACACAGTGGCAATGTGTGCGACTCCAGTGCATCGCTCAGATCCCTTTGTTGTTTCTGCTTGTATGGTTGTGTTGATGTAATGGAGAGGAGGGCAGGAAGAGCGACCCTGCTTGCATGGAATGAGAGGCGGGGCACAGACAAGACAAAGTGAAAACGATGAATAGTCTTTTGGTCGGTCAGTTTGGCTTCATAAGAACCGTCGAGTGCAGCATGCAACGTATATCAGTCGGGCTAGGCCAGGGGTCGGCAACACAAAATGTTGAAAGAGCCATATTGGACCAAAAATACAAAAAACTAATCAGTCTGTAGCTGCAAAATATTAAGAGCCGTATATACTGTAAGTGTTATAATAAAGTCAACACGTGATATAAGTGTCTATATTAGTTATATTTGCCTACTATCAAAATGACTTTAAAAGTCTTATATAAGTCTTATAATGGAGGCCACACATGATATAAGTGTCTATATTAGCTATAATAGCCTACTATCAAAATGACTATGTGTCGCAGCCTGACACAAATGTTTTCGTTGACAGAAATGTTGAAATGTAATATTTATTCTACCCATTTTTACAACATTAAAAACCATTAGTAAATCAGAGGCTACTCAGAAGGTGAGAAAACTCCTGGAAATTACTGGCTTTTAATGGCCAAAGGTATAGATGTGTGTGTCCAAGTTAAAGGAAACAGCAGGCTGTCTTCTTTTAATAGATTTATTGCAATCTTTGGCAAGCTAGGTAATGTTTGCTGTGGTCTGGAACAACATGGCACACAAATAACTATCTGAAATGTGTCATGATACAGGAAAAACTAAATTATATACAAAGAGGATACAAGTAAAGGATATTAAATGAGCTCAAATATATCTACAAATGAGGCATAATGATGCTATATGTACATACAGCTAGCCTAAATGGCATGTTAGCATGGATTAGCTTGGAGTCATGCACTGACCAAATATGCCTGATTAGCACTCCAACAAGGCGCACGTTTGTGCCTTCATGCACAGCATAAAACTTTTGGTGGACAAAATGAGACAAAGGAGGAGTGGAAGAATTTACATGTAAACAAACTGTTGCGTCACAGTCCACACTATGGTGAGTTCAAGAACCGCCAAAATTAGTAAGACAAAACACCAAATACTCTCGTCAGTAAAGCATACACACAAACATATTAAACAGTGGGCTTTCTAACAATTGGGAAGGTTTTTGTCATGTTTGTCCTCAAACAAAAAACATACTAAAACAAAAAAATGTTCCCCCCCACATTTTTCCATTTTCAGTCCTTTTTTAAAAATGCTCCAAGGAGCCACTAGGGCGGCACTAAAGAGCTGCATGCGGCTCACGAGCCGCGGGTTGCTGACCTCCGGGCTAGACGATATGACTTGCACTGCAAAAATAAAATATCGGATTTATGATTTTATTTTCCCTACTTTTTAAAAGACAAAAATAAGTACAAATGACAAATGAGATAATTCAACACAAGTTTTGCTTTTTTTTTTTTTTTTAACTGAACAAAAGTAACCCCTGTTTGTTTGTTTTTTTACATCGACATTGAAAGATGTTCTATCTTAAAAAATATTAGTAAATAATAATCTTATTAGTGAATCTGAAAAAAAAATACATGATTACAATTTTTAAGTTTCCTCAACTTAAAGGTATAGTATACCTGTATACTAGAGATGCGCGGTTTGCGGGCACAACCGCGGAGTCCGCGGATCGGGCGGATGAAATTAAAAAAAATTAGATTTTATCCGCGGGTCGGGTCGGGCGGTTAAAATTAAAAAAAATTAGATTTTAAATAGATTCAGGCGGGTGTCAGTTAAACCAATTCGGAAATATATATACATGGATAAATGTTGTTACCCACATACGAAAAACGAGCAGGCACCTGCAGCATATGCCACAACAGAAGAAAAAAAAAAAAGAGATGGACACTTTTACGGAGCGGAGAAGGGACGCCTCGCCGGGGTCCGGGACCGAGGCCCCTTCCCCCGAGAGGGCCCCACCAAGAGCCGTAGCTGAGGCGATCCGCGAGAAGGGCCCGACGCACGTCCAGGGTCACCACCGCGCCCACCGCACCGACACCCCGCCTCGTCCGCCTTCGCCGCGGCCGGCGTCAGGCGCAGCAGGTAAGCAGCTTACCTGCCCGCCACCCCCGTGGCCGGGGGCTCGTAACAGGGGTCACTCCGCGCGCTCCGCCCGCGCAGCTTACCTGCCCGCCACCCCTGTTGCCGGGGGCGCGTAACAGCGGTCACTCCGCGCGCAGTGCGCTCACGAAAGGGGTGGGGCTCACCCTGGTTGATATAGACAGCAGGACGGTGGCCATGGAAGTTGGAACCCGCTAAGGAGTGTGTAACAACCCACCTGCCGAATCAACTAGCCCTGAAAATGGATGGCGCTGGAGCGTCGGGCCCATACCCGGCCGTCGCCGGCAGCGAGACGCGCTTGGAGGTGCGCTCAGCGCGGCTCCCATATGATTGCGCACTGGTGTGCGTCTGGGTCGTGACAGCGTGGCACGCGAATGTCTGTGCTGCATTGGATCAGTCTCCTTTAACAGGCAAAAGCTTTATAACCTCACTAATGCCTTGCATCGTCTATATTAGATATATAACAACGGGCGGGTGCGGTTCTGATCAAATGTTAAAACGGGTGGATGGCGGATGGTTGACTACTTTCTGATGCGGTTGCGGATGAAATAATTGCCTATCCGCGCATCTCTACTGTATACATAGCGATGGGCAGCTTGCCCTGTCTTATCATACAAAGTGTGGTTGGGTAAGTGAACCCACCACAGTAAGCTGCTTTTGAAAAGTAGTTTGTTACTAGTAGCCTGGTAAGGAGTGGATCTTCTCCCACTCGGCTGGATGCCACAGTTTTAGATGCTGGTATAAGTTTGTTGTGCTGCTACCTTTTGTCGCAATGGGCTTTAGACAAACTTTGCAGCGTGCAGTCACTTGTTCCAAGTACCGTATTTTCCGAACTATAAGGCGCACTTGAAATCTTTTTTTTTTTTTTTCCAAAACACGTCAGTGCGCCTAATGTACGGAATACTTCTGGTTTTGCCTACCGACCTCGAAGCAATTTTATTTGGTACATGGTGTAATAATAAGTGTGACCAGTAGATGGCAGTCAAACATAAGAGATATGTGTAGACTGCAATATGATGGCAATATGACTCAAGTAAACAACACCAACATTTTATATGTTCTATTGAAAATATAGAGCATGACACACGGCGCTCAAAAATCCATCAAAATGTTTTAGTACGACTTTGGTAAGCTATGAAGCCACACCACTTGATGGATTGTCGGCGCAATAAACATACAAGTAATATTATGGTGTGTGTACAAGGTAAGACATATTATCTAGCGTTTTGTTTCGCAATATTATGCAAAACTTTTCTTACCTTCTGGTACCTGCTGATCTGTATTTGGGATCTGCATAAATCCTGAAAAATTGCGCGCTTCCGCCTTTGTAGTCCGTGGCGACGCCGTAATCGATAAGCTTCTTTTTTTTCTCTATCTTCTTGTAATGTGACATTCATCCTCCGCTGTTGTCATTTCTAATATAAAGTAGTGTAAAGTTCTTACATCTGCCAGTAAACTCGCCATGAAAGCGCTAAAACATACCGGTGTACTTTCCAAACAGTATAGTACCGTTTTTGATTCATTAGTACTATACTAGTACTGGAATACCGTACAACCCTACTCGGTACACATTTTGACCCTTGGGTCAAAATAAACCGTACAATCCATAGAGCGGGGCTTTATGGAGGAGTGGCCAGAAGAAAAAACAAACGTATTTAGTGTGAAAAATAAGAAGGCATGTCTTGAGTTTGCCAAAAGGCGTGTGGATAACTCAAGATTTTTAACACTAAGTAATGGCTAAGTAATGGCTTTTTTCTGGCCACTCTTCCATAAAGCTCAGCTCTATGGCGTGCATGTACGGTTTATTGTGGTCCTATTCACAGACACTCCAGTTTTTGCTGTGGAACTCTGCAGCACCTTCGGGGTTACCTTTGGTCTCTCTCTTGTCTCTCTGATTAATGCCCTCTTTGCGATCCTGTCTTGGCAGGTTTGCGGTGGTCCCATGTTCGTTCAATTTGAAGACTATGTTTGATGGTGCTCCGGGGATCATCAAAGATGTGGATATTTTTTTATAACCCAACCCTAACTAATGATGTGACTTTGGGAGGTAATAGAGTGCACCAGAGCATTTTAAGGGGCTTCATAGCAAATATGCACATGCCAATTTTAATTTCTTTATTTTCTTAAATTTTTTTTATATATTTTCCTCATTTTACTTCACCAATGTAGGTTATTTTGTGCAGAGCCAACCCATAAAATTTCGATTAAAAAACATTTAAATTACAGGTTGTAATGTAACAAAATAGGTAAAAAGCCAAGACACTGCATATGTAATGTTGTAACAAGCACATTAATGATAACATGTCATATTTATGTATTTTGGTCATTTTAAGCATCTTTCCTGGGTGCATTGAATTCACAGAGCAAATAGTAACAAACACTACTTACGTCAACAGCATCGAAAGAGTCAGGCCTGAGTTGAGAACCAGGATCCACTGATTTGGCCGGTCCAAAGTTGTAGTTGGTAACGTGTGGATTTTCAAAGTTGACCAATCTCAGTTTATGGTCACAACTTTCTACTACACAGGTGGGATGCATGATTTATAATCTGGCCTTAACTTTTCCAAATTCGGAGGGCGATTCAGCAGCAGGAGTGAATGAGTGTCTCTGTGAGAAATCCACTGTGTTACTAAAAGTAGTTTGTCAGTATTGACTTTTACAATAACAATGTCGCTATATAAGACCTGGTCAAATTAAGGCCCGGGGGCCACATGCGGCCCGTTAAGCTTTTCAATCTGACCCGCCGGAAATTCACAAATAGTTTTTTTAGATCTTTAAGATGGAAAGTGTAGCTGCCATTATGACGTGCAGTGATGTTTTCAATTGACCGTAAGTCTTGAACTATACAAAGTATTTCAATGGCTGGAATCTGCGCTTTTGCATGATATACTAGTTACTATGGTAATCTAATTAGTTACTATGGTAATCTAATTAGTTACTATGGTAATCTAAGTCACAGCAGCTCAGACAAGGCACCAAGCAGTGTGGGTGGGGAGCATTTCCACAGAGTGTTTCCAGAGCGGCCAGCCTGAAATGCGGGTGTCAGGGACAGATGCGGAAGGAGATTTTTACAACAAAGTTCTAAAGCTTAGTGATATATCACATATATCAGATTGTAGGTGGGTTTTTTTTTACCCTTAGTGTTCATATTTTGCTGTTTTTGTTGCATTTTTGTTGTTTCGCGTGATTGTAAAATATGTCGATCAAGGGGAGGTGTGACGTTCATAAGTTGTTAATATTCAGTGTTTTATCGTTCATAGTTAATATTGTAAATGGCACATTCTTTATTTTCATGTACATTCCGGGTGTCTCATTCAGTAAAAAAAAAATTTAAATTCCGTTTTGTAAGGTGGTTTGTCATAACGTTTTTAGCTTTCAATCAGACATTTTTGTGAAGTTTTGTATTAATAGTCCTAAAAATAAGACCCAAGTACACATACTGTACAGCAGATTTTTAGAGCTTACATATATATGTGTGTGTGTGTGTGTGTGTGTGTGTGTGTGTGTGTGTGTGTGTGTGTGTGTGTGTGTGTGTGTGTGTGTGTGTGTGTGTGTGTGTGTGTGTGTGTGTGTGTGTGTGTGTGTGTGTGTGTGTGTGTGTGTGTGTGTGTGTGTGTGTGTGTGTGTGTGCGCGCGCGCGTGTGTACATATGTTTGTATATATATATATATATCTTTTTTTTTTTGTATATATATATTGTGACGACCGGGACGCATGGTGATGCGGGGTTTCGTTCTCCCAGGATGCAACGGACTTCGGACACAGCGTGAAGGTAAAATAAATGATTTATTTACCGGAATAAATTATACTGGAACAAAGAAAAGGGTGCTCATAGCACATAAGGCAAAAACTAAAAGAGCTAGCATGGGAGCTAGAAGGTAAAAAAGGAGTTTAGCGTGGAAGCTAACAGGTACAGAGCCAGAAGTCGTCAACTGTTGCATAAAAACAAACTACGAAGCCAGAACGAATGACAGGGAGGACAGACTTAAATAATAATGTCAGTGATGACAAACAGGTGCGTGTCGGGAACAAACGCGGCAGGTGAAAATAATAAGCAGCCATGGCAACAAACTCAGGTGTACAAAACAGGTACTCAAGGAGTCCAAAACTAACCAAAAACACAAGTATCTTGAAAACGTAAACAGAAAATATGATCCGGGCAGCGGATCATAACAGTACCCCCCCCTTAACTGTGACGACCGGGGCGCATTGTGATGCGGGGTTCGTTCTCTCAGGAATGCAGACGGGCGTCAGACACAGCGTGCAGGTAAGAAGGTATTTATTTAATAAATAAGTTATACTGGAACAAAGAAAAGGGTGCTCATAGCACATAAGGCAAAAACTAAAAGAGCTAGCATGGGAAAGGTAAAAAAGGAGTTTAGCGTGGAAGCTAACAGGTACAGAGCCAGAACAAAAGTCGTCAACTGTTGCATGAAAACAAACTACGAAGCCAGAACGAATGACAGGGAGGACAGACTTAAATAATAATGTCAGTGATGACAAACAGGTGCGTGTCGGGAACAAACGCGGCAGGTGAAAATAATAAGCAGCCATGGCAAAAAACTCAGGTGTACAAAACAGGTACTCAAGGAGTCCAAAACTAACCAAAAACACAAGTATCTTGAAAACGTAAACAGAAAATATGATCCGGGCAGCGGATCATAACAGTACCCCCCCCTTAAGGGACAGATTCCAGATGTCCCCTAGAAAAACTAAAACCCCCCCAACTATAACAAAGTTCAAGAGTCAAGGGAGGGTGGAGGGAGGATTTGGCGGAGGGTCGCCAGGTCACATGTCCCCGAATCCACCGGGGACGAGTCAGGTGGCGGCGGCGAATGGAACGCCGCTGCCGGAGGCGAGGCGGGCGACCACGGAAAGGCCACATTTGTGGCTGCCGAGAAGGTGGGCGTGAGTGGCGCCAGAAGTTCAGCAGCCGGAGAGTTCTGCGACTACGTCTCGGGTGTCGCTGCTGTTTGCGCCACTGGCGTCCATACTCTAACCTCCGAGAGCGCCGCTTGCGCCGCCAGACCACCCGAGGTCGCTGAGACGACGAGGAGAGAGCAGACGTCACCGTGGAAGCAGGAGGAAGCGTCGTCGTCGCCGTGGAAACAGGAGGAAGCGTCGTCGTCGCCTTGGAAACAGGAGGAAGCGTCGTCGTCGCCGTGGAAACAGGAAGCGTCGTCGTCACCGTGGAAACAGGAAGCGTCGTCGTCGCCGTGGAAACAGGAAGCGTCGTCGTCGCCGTGGAAACAGGAAGCATCGTCGCCGTGGAAACAGGAAGTGTCGTCGTCGCCGTGGAAACAGGAAGCGTCGTCGTCGCCGTGGAAGCAGGAGGCGTCGTCGCCGTGGAAACAGAAGGCGTCGTCGCCGTGGAAACAGAAGGCGTCGTCGCCGTGGAAACAGAAGGCGTCGTCTCTGTCGGCGTGGGCGGAGCCAGAGGCGGAGCAGGCGGCTCGTCTGTCGGCGTGGGCGGAGCCAGAGGCGGAGCAGGCGGCTCGTCTGTCGGCGTGGGCGGAGCCAGAGGCGGAGCAGGCAACGGAGTATCTGCGAGTGGTGGATGTCTCAGCTGGGCTGCTGGGTTGGCCGTAGGGGAAATCATCACCTGCAGCGCAGTGAGAATACTTCCCAGCTGTCTCTCCAAAGCGTCAAGGCGGGCGTCTTGGCGTTCCGCCATGGCGTTGACGCAAGCCCCAAGAACGCCAAACTGTTCCTCCTGTTGTCCAAGTTGTTTGGCCTGTTGGTGCAATGCCCTCTTTACTTGGTCGGTCACTGCGGGGTCTCGTGTGCGTTGCAGCGATGGAGCAGGAGGTGGAGAGGATGGTGTTTGCAGGACCACCAGGGTTGATGGTGGCGTCAGAGTGGCAGGCGTCCGGGCTGTCGTTGTCGTTGCCGTGGAAACAGGTGCTGGTGCGGAAACCAGACTTGGAGTCGGTGCTGGTGTGGAAACCAGACTTGGATTCGGTGCTGGTGCGAGAACCAGCCTTGGAGCAGGTGCTGGGCGTGACTTTGGCGGAGGTGGCCTGGCCGGGGGTTGCGGCTTAGCATGCCGAAGGTCTGGTGGCGGAGGCCGGCATGGAGGTTTGG